>NC_090051.1:14838473-14920051 GCF_038355195.1 Osmerus mordax | reverse complement strand
CCTCAACTTCCTCCGAACGGGCGACCTGCAGCTACCCGATGACTTCCGGGAGGCGGGACTTCTGCGGCGGGAGGCGGAATTCTACCGGCTGAGTGAGTTGGTGGAGGCGGTCGCGGAGTGGGAGGGGCAGCGGGCGGCCCAGCGAGAGCCCGCCTTCCTCGAGGTGACCGACAGCCACGAGAGGTCGCAGGGCCTCAAGGTGTACTGCAGCGATCCCGCCTTCATCGAGAAAGTCAAAGGTCGCCTGGTGCAGATCTCCAAGTCGCGTCTGGACGGCTTCCCCGAGGAGTTCGAGGTGTCGTCCAACGTGATCCAGTTCCGCCACTTCATCAAGTCGGAGCCGGGCTCGCGGCTGGTGCTGAAGCAGGACAGCACCTTCCTGTGCACCCTGGAGTGTCTGAAGCTGGAGACGGTGATGCTGGCCCTGCGAGGAGGCTTCCGTCTCATCACCAGCCTGGACAGCAGCAAGGGCTCCGTGGTGGTCGCGGAGGCCCTGCACTTTGTCAAGTAGGAGGGCAAGGGGAGGGAGAAAGAGGGGAGTGGAGAGGGTGTGGAGCCGGGGGGGGGGGGGAGGAATGCCTCATACCAAATTGTTTGGTTCTTAACAAGTGGCACCTCTTCTAGGTTTGAAAAAGGGATGTCTTGAATCTTATCGAAGGTGAGTGGAAATACTAGATTGTCTTTCGCGCAGCTCGTCTGCAACGTTTCGCCGGCACATTTCAGGTGTTTCTTCAAAAGGAATCCGTTCACGCTTCTCACAAATATATCGACAGTTTTAGATGTGCGTCTTTGCAAGCAAGCAATGAGCAAGAATACCTCTTATAGCTCCTACAATAAACCAAACATCATCTTTATCGCCATAATGCTATCTAGAAAAGTTCTTGCCATACTAACTCCATACTGCTAATACTCCATGAAAGGGCTAGGGTTTGTCGTCAACACTAGGTAGCCTACCTCCAACCCCTCCTCGATGGAGAGAAAGGATGAGCCCCCATCACAGAATTAGTATAGAGATCCTGCTGATAGGTTTTACAGGTCAAATTATTTCCCCATTGTTTTTGAGATGTCATTGGCAAATAAGGATTTCGTCTACGACATCCACCACCTCCGAGGACTCTCTTACCACTGCAGGAAAACAAACATTACATAATTTAGATTAGATTTACGTTCTTGGACAATGTTTCCATTATGGCTGCTTCCCCCTGTCTTGATGTGTACAGTGAGGTATTAGAATATGTGGTATTGTTGTTCTTCCCTGTTGCTGTATTTAGGTTGAGTTCTGTGACCAAGCTTTTTCTCTGCAGCCTGAGGGGCATGTGAAAGCATTGGAGATAGCGTACTGACTGTTACTGCCAACCCACCACCACTCTTCTAGAAAGTTCTTATCCAAGCCAGATTGAAGGCAGTGTGGGATGAATATCATCTTAAAGAGTTTGAATTGAGCAAGTGCATGTGCATGTGCACTGGCATGAAAAGACGAAAGCAAATTTGTGACTGCTAGTGCTGTGAGCAACTGTGAATTACCTTGACGTGTTCTTTTCGATATGTGAATGTTTTACACAAAATAAAAGTCATAAATATTGGCAGTCATCTCATGGTTTATTCCGTCAAATGATATATGTATGCAGAACATTTCTAGTGAACTGGTCAATAACATGCCTTCCAATAAAGTACTGTTTTGTACACTTAAATTGGTCACAATTCATTAGGTTGGCTTCTAATGAATTGCATACATCCAATCTCAACTTTACCCCCCTCCACCTTTCTGGTAAATCAATTCCTTAATCCCTAGCCAGAACCTAAACATTGACAAAATTGTGTCAGAGTATGTCACAATTCCTCCCACCACAATCAAAGAAAACCCTGAGTTAATCCCTCGAACTGTTCGCTGATAGTATTTTAAGGTTTGTGTTTGTAAGATTGCCCATCTTAATCCAAACACAGTACGGTTCACTGAAAGAAAACTACAGGTTCACTTTTAAAGATAAGTACCTCTCTCCCATCAATATATTCCTAAAGATGTATTATCTGGAAGAATCCTTCTATGAGGCTGATACACAGACACAACCATCATTTAGAACTCTACCGAAAATGTATACAAGACCAATCAATCACAGATGATTTTTTATGTCAGGAGGGCTGCCTGGAAATTGTGCTGGTATGACTGTGTCATCACTGTGACATTGTCACAGAGGCATCGTTCCAGAGGATTCCTTTGGGAGCTCTGCTCCATCCATCTCCCCAGAATTGGGAGTAAACTGGGGGATATTTTAAGAAATGGGCCAGGCGGTTCAATAAAACTCATTCCCTTCCCTCAAGGTGGACCTCTTTTTATATTATGACATATGTATGAGAGACATGCTCTCTATGTGTGTCACCAATTTATGTCATCACATCCACTAAAAATAAAAGTATTGCATATGAGTTTTCCCAGAAGGGGTAAGAAGGCTTTTTACCATAGGGGTGAATCAGTGATGCAAACTGAAATACCTTTCTCTGAAGGTATGCCAGCCATTCTGAAGTTTACTCTTAAACAGTACGTCCCTCTTACATCTTGTTGCTCATTGCTTCTCTAGAGGCTTTAGAGTTTGCAATTCCTTTGCGGTAAGGTAGTTATGACAAAAGAAAAAGAGAATATATTAAACACTGGTTTAAAAAGTATGTGCACCACTGTGTGTGTGTGTGTGGTTACTATAGGGTGCCCAACACTGGACAGTCTGTTTATCCACACCAGAAACCATCTGCTATGAGGAACTCTGTCGTCAGACCCCTTCTTATGACACACACGTTCCACAAGCGGATAGAGGCAATCATGTTGGCAACTTGCACTTTGTCTTTGCCTCTCTCTCTTCCTCACACCTACACACACACGAGCCTCCCTTTGCCAACCGTCGACCAAAGAAGACATCAAACCAAAGCTTTTTAATTGCAGATCAAGTTCATCCATTTTTGATGAGACCCCGGCGCTTATTAGTCGTTAGCTCTGACTGATGCCAAACTCACCCACAGGTGGCAGAGAGAGAGGAGGGAGGAGGACAAGGAGAGGAGAGAAATAAAGAGAGAAGAGATGGGGGAGGGGCACAAAAAATGAGAGGGGGGTGGTGGTACATTAAACCTAGTCAAAACATCTAGCAGATAAATATTCACAGATTATTCACACTCTCTCACCTGTTGCTGGGCAAATTCAACTCCTACATCCCACTCTAAGCTGCAGTCACCCCCTCCTTACCACATTTCCATGGCTGTGCAGTCTAAGAGGATGACTAATGTCCCTTAGACATAGCATGTAACTCCTTAAGGGACAGGTCCTCCAAAAATCTCCCTGTCTTCCTTCCTTTCTCTCTCTCTCCCTCTCTCTCTCACTCTCACTCTTTTTTCCCCTCTACCACCCACCCCCCCGTCTCTCTCTCTGCCCCTCTCTAAAGGGTAAGTAAAAGGATATGGGATGTAGATACAGTGGGGAAAGGTCAGGCAACGGGATGAGAAGCAGCTGTAATAGATAGGAGGATGGGGAGAGGGGGATCGGAGGGACAGCTGCGCATCACCCGCCTCTCTCCTCCTCCGTCTGCGTGGCTGAGAGGGACACAAGTGGCACTCTGCTTAACAAGCCCAGAGAAAATAGGAGCCATTAGTCTGAGTCGGCCAGGGTCAGAAGACACATGTAGGACCTGTCACATAGCAGTGCTTCAAGGGCTTATGCTATTAAGCAAGCATGTCCAATCACAGCTAGTTTGTCAAAATAAGGGTGTGCTATGAAGTTAAGGGTTTCCAACAACTTGCTAATTAAGAACCAAAGCCATGTACTCCCTGTTCCATCTGCAATAGTACAATGATAAATTGAGGCCATACTAACCATCAATACAATGTTTCTCATTCTGATCTTTCCCGCTGAATGGACTGCACATTTCAATTAATCTAAGGAATGTTGGCACCTCTAAACCCTCTCCTTTGTCAGCCTATCTGAAGAACCTTTCATATTCAGAAGAATTTTCTAAATGTTTGATAAACCTCAGCATTCTACAGAAGCTTTGTACTAAGGATTCCAGCCAGGGTACAATGCAGCCGGTGATGATAGGAGGAAAAAAAATCCCTCTATTCTCCCTGAACATTGCACACTGATTGTTCCAAGGGTCACGTGATTCCTTTATGCAAGTGCGGAGGGCTTACAAACGTCTATTTCAGGAGACTAATGAAGATCTGTTTGCAGTCAAGACTTTCTGTGAGGAACAACAGCGGCTCTGCCTTCCTATTCATCTCCACGCAGGCTAGCTCCTTTCACATGCCAATCCAGCTTTCTGTGATGTGACGAGGGGATGAACAGCGGGCTAGCCCTTTAATTGAGGTTGCAGCTGAGGGGCAAAGGGGTGCAGCAGGGGGGGGGGGGGGGAACTGAGGTAGACACTGCCAGGTAACAAGCGCCCTGTCTCTGTTTCAGTATATACAGTGCCTACAAGCACCCCAAGCATGCACCTCCACAAAGCAAGAGTGACAGCTTCGACATATATCATAAAAAGCAGATCTAAAGCACTGTGGTGAAGTTGAAACAACCATGTCTGAGGCCTATAATCAACTACTGATCATTCTATGAAGCCAAGTAGCCTACGTCACAATCAGCTTTGTGGTCTCTCTCTCTCGCGCTCTCTCTCGTTCTCTCTCTTGCGCTCTCTCTCTCGTTCTCTCTCTCTCGCTCTCTCTCGTAGCCTGCAGTTTATGTGGCTGGAGATACCTTCTGAGTCTACGTCTATGCCATTTAAACTGCCAATGATACATAAACAGAATTTGGAGGAGAAATGTTTAAAAAAAACTGAAGAGCCAGGCATTCTCAGTACAAACTGCCTGAAGAAAAACCTGCCAGAGGAGCAGCGTTGTTCAACAACAAATGACTTGAAAAACAGGGCAGGTGTGAACTTTACACAGCGCAATTAAAAACTCACTGGAAGAGAGATGCTGGAGGGTGGGTTCGGGGTTATTTTTAGTTCATTTATGCTACATTTACATTTAGCAGACGCTCTTATCCAGAGCGACTTGCAGTAAGTACATGGACATTCTCCCCGAGGCAAGTAGGGTGACGTGCCTTGCCCAAGGACACAACGTCATTTGGCAGAGGTAAATCTGTAACACACAATGAGAAACAAATGTAATTCATACTGAGAAATGCCTCACTCTGTTACCCATGACCAAGAAGAGAGAAGAAGAGTGGGGAAGGGGGCGGGAGAGAGGAAGAGGTGTACAAGGGAAGAGAGTCCGTGAAAGAAGGAAAGCATAAAAGAGAAGGAGGGTGAAGATTAAATATGAGTTTGCTTATGCATTAGAGAGAGAAAGTGTGAGATAGAGAGGGAGGAATGGGCTTTTACCAGTACAGTACATTTCAGATGGGCCTCTATTCACCGTCTGCCAGCTTCTGTGGCTAAGCTTGTTGCTAGGCAACCACTTAATCAATACCTGCGACTTGCTAGAGCCAGGCAGAACTCTAGGCTAAAAAACCACACACACTTAAGCATTAAATTACAAAAGCCAACTGCCACTGAGATCTCCTACACATGTGAATTACTGTTGCAAAATCATTATCAGTGCAATTTGCACTGTTTCTGGTGCTGCTCACATTTGGCCATGACCCTCAACAGACAATCTCAGCATCCTTTAGCAGATAGCATCCATAGACGCGTTTTAGTTATGAGACTATGCACACTATATAAGAGTCAAACATGCCTGAAAGTGCATGTGGGTGCACATGAAAACAGGGATGTAACATGCAAGCATACTCAACCCCCAAAAAACACACCCAAAAATTATTTCCTCGCAATGTTTGTACCACAGGGAAAGGGCAAAAACTGGGCAATTTAAAAACGATATGTTGTAGCATTTCAGCTAGTCAAATGAAAATCCTTCCATTTCATGTTGACACCATTTTGTTATGACACTGCCGTGTGTCAACTCAAGTCTCAGTTTAAACAAGCGAAAAGGAAAACATGCATGAAGATGGCTGGCATTTTGGTATGGAATACATAGCACACCTTGGTTAGCCCACTACTTTGTAGCCATTTCCTGCTATAAAAGACTTTACACTTTCAAGTTTAATTGTGCTAGGTGTGGATGAATCTGTTTAGAGACTAACCTATTGAGCTCTCAGAGTACACAGCCAGGGTCTGTCCCCCCACTGTCTGCATGGTGAAAGGATGGTCCCTGGGGACATGCAGCGACTCAGCTTTCTCTCCCAGGCCCGAGGGGGATGTCAGATCTTCACTCAGAGTGAAGGAGACCTGAGGAACACAGACACCCATATCAAATGGACATTAAAACCTTAGGGAGCATCACTGCCTTTCTGAACATGTTTTTCTGTTCATCACAGAAGTTGTTGCTTCAAGTCTCCAAAGTGTTTAATGTCTACACTTAAGCCCCATCACAAAAACTGTACTGAAGGTACTGAGTGTAAACCATGATCAAGTCGTTGAAAACGTTACTAGTTTACAGTGACACCACGTGGTAAACCCCTGTCAGAAACAACATACTCTTACCTCTGATTTTCCTTGCCTCCTTAAAACGTAGGACAACATGTTTAAGACGTTAGAAGAATACAGTGTACAAGTAGCCTAGCTTCTGCAAACAAATGTTTGTTGGCATGAAATATAATGCATACTTTCCAATGTTTAGCTTTCCGACCTCTCCCTTCCCCGATGCCTTGGCCCATTGTTGTGAAAGGTATTTGGGAACCTGTATGCAGTAAGAAGAATAGGCATCAGACACAGTTGATCAATTAATCAATACCTTTCATGGTGAGTTAAGTTACTACACCGCGGAACGTTTGGACTGGCTCCCGCTAGGTTTACAAACCTTAACTAGCCATACACCGGCGTTTTTTTGGGCTCCAGTCAAATCAACCTCCGTTTTTTTCTCTGCCATGATTGTTACAGTAAATCTCTCTCTTCACAACCTAATAACTACTTTGCACGTGCTGCACGATAACAACGTGTGAGTGGTGGCAAATAGCAAATCAGGAGTAGGGAAAACACACGCCACGAAATCCAATGCATTTAAATTGAACGCTGATACATTTGTCTATCATGGCCTATACTACCACCCTGTGGCGAATAGACAGCTTTATAGTTTTAGTTTGTTTGGAAACAGTTGGACTGTAATGGTGCTACTGACCTCTGTTTAGACAGGAAACACCACGATAAGATCCATTACAGGATCCAAGTTCATTCTGTTGATAGCTCTAGTCCACACGTGTTCAAGATGTGACCAAGAAGAAGCATGCTAAAATCTAGCTAGATATCTGAAACACAATAGACTCTCTTCAGGAGCCCAAAGGCCTGCCAGAACCCATCCCTCACCACATTCCTGCACCACATCAAGCCCATCTTGTGGCAGACCTACTGCAACTAGATACTGCTCCTATCATCACATAGGAATGTACTGGAATTCCTAGAGCATGATTCCTCTGGTTAAGAACTGAGCTAGAGCCAGTTCATAACAGTTAGAGTTGAGCGGGCAGCTATAACGTTGAATCTAGAAACAGTGGAAAATGAAATGCGATTCTGGAAATCTCCTATTTATTTTCTTCTATACCATAGCAATGCGGAAGAATTCAATCACGCATGGACTCATTCAGTACATATACACACAAACCACCCCAATAAACACACAATTACAAGCCTTTATGTTGTTTCGAATTTATTTTAGTGTGACTTCACAGAGTTGGAAAAATATGCTGACAGTCCCTATAATAGAAAATAGATTCAGAATAACATTTTCACCATTTACCATTCAAATTAACCATTACTCAGGGTTCCTCATGGATTACGTTACGGGCTACATACAGTAATGCTCCTTTGGCCGCCCATCTTAAGAATACAAAGTCCCCAACAGTAAAATGCAACTTTGTTGGGAACCATACTCCTCTAAAATAGATAGGACTTCATCAATGTTTTCCATCATCACCATGGTGATGTCTGAGCAGTACTGAGAACATGGAACACTGTGACTACTACAGACATACATATGGTTGCCAGCAAACCAGTCCCTCAGAAAAAGTCCTTGAGTAATTACCCAAGGGGCTTACAGCGACTTGGTTGAGGAAATTCTGTGCTCACATAAGGAGATTTCCAGATGAAGTGGAAAGGCTAAAGTAATTTAGCACCATTCATCACTCATGTGGAGTGCTGTTTTCATTCACACAATTCATGTTTACCAATGGGTAATGGATATTTCACCAGCACAGTGACAGTGAGATGACGAATGCCAATGTCATTATGTAGGCATGGACATAGCAATGTTGTTCTTTGAGATTTAAGAGTTATGTGAATAAATAGTGTGCAGCCTGACAGTAATACAACCATGTTTCATCAGATGGCATTAACTAGCAACTCTCATATATTGTTAAACAGAGATTTAACGCTGTCTCTGCTCTTCAAATGAATACTGCTATCTGTCCTAGCTAGGAATGATTTAATGTAACCTGAGTCACCAGAAAGTTTGTTTCACGTTCCCATCTGGGAAGTTGTCCTTGGAAACTTTTTGGAAAAGGGCAGGCACGTTAAAAACAACTACTAAGCAGGTGATTGAATGAACCTTCCATCACCATCTAGCAAACTTCACCCACACCCCGTAGCTGCCAGTAGTTCCTCGTGGGACACTGATTGGTCTGAGCCACTGTGGTTCGGTCACAAAAATCTTGAAGCTTGGCAAGATAGATTCTTGTGTGGTTGTGATCTCACGAATCCAGCTCTCTCTAAAATGACTGTCTGAGTGTCTGTTTAGCCTCCTTACCACCAGATCTGACATATAAAGGAACCTATTAGCTGTCTATCTTGCTAATTATCTCTAGTGCATAGTTGCTGTCCTTGTTTGTGTGTTGTGTGTTCAAATTCACCCTAATGCAAAGCTGGAGAATATTTTCTCCTCCATTATTATACAAAATCCATTATGTTCACTTTTTTAACAATCATACAACTTACTAAATGTTTTATTTAAGCTTTCTTATGAATAGATAACAGTTCTTGGCAGTGATTCCTTGAATGCACTTAATCATTATGTCACTTTAGTGGGGTAGAATATTGTTTTGCATCATTTCTGATGGGATGTGTCACACTATGATATTTAACTGTTGGTAGATATTACCGTGTGGGCTTCACTCTGCTTGCTTGTGCTTCTGAAGTCAGTTAATTATTAGAGAACTGTGCATACTGGTTCACCCAGAACCGAGTAAAGGAAACCTTTCTCTTCTCACATGAGAAAAGCATGACAAGACAAGCATCAGAATCAGAATCAGAATCAGAAAGGGATTTATTCGCCATGAAAGTTTGCACAGACAAGGAATTTGCTTTGGCAGGAAGGTGCATACAATAAACATATACCTAAAATTTAAATATGTGGACTAACTATACTAAGGGTACATAAACTAGCAGTACTAAGTGGGATAAATATAAGTTGCCGTAAATTACAATATAAAAATACAAAAATACAAATATTACAAAAAATACAAATGTACAAGATACCATGTTGTGGTGCAGTGCAAAAGCAGTGTGTTTTAAGCAATAAGTCATTTGAGTCAGTGTGGTCCCTTGGCCTTGTTGAAGAGGCCAACAGCGGAAGGGAAGAAACTGTTTTTGTGGCGTGAGGTATTGGTCCTGATAGACCGCAGCCTTCTGCCGGAGGGGAGTGACTGAAACAGGGAGTGTCCAGGGTGGGAGGAGTCGGCCACAATCTTCCTCGCTCGCCTCAGGGTCCTCGAGGTGTGCAGGTCCTCGAGGGTAGGCAGATTGCAGCCAATCACCTTCTCAGCAGTACGGATGATACGCTGCAGTCTGCTCTTGTCCTTGGCAGTGGCAGCAGCGTACCAGACGGTGATGGAGGAGGTGAGGATGGACTCAATGATGGCTGAGTAGAAGTGCACCATCATTGTCTTTGGCAGGTTGAACTTCTTCAGCTGCCGAAGGAAGTACATCCTCTGCATTATACCGTATTCACAAAACATTGACAGGTTATAGTGCGTTTAAAGGTTACATTACTGTTATTGATTTTGCCAGCTTGGTCTGTGAACAACCCAGGAAAATTCTGGGACCGGACACACAAACCCATTGTAAGGCTGGGTGTCACCCTACACCCACCTCTCATGTGCTCAAATCTGGAGTTGCTGGACGGAGTCTCTTCTTGATGGGTCTCACACCTCATTCTGTAATTTACTGTCGCATTGCTAATCATATGTTGATAATTAAGGCTGTTCAAAATGTTAACCCGACCAAAGAATGATTCTTAATAAATAGAAATAGTTATTCTGTGGATGTTTTAGGCGTTTACATTACAAGGTTGTGAGGCTGAATTAAGGTAATGGCTTACTGTTTTTATTTTTTGTTCAATATTTTTACAAAAAATCGTTTTACTCTAAATGTTGCTCGATTCCAGCAGTGCTGTGGAAGTTTGGTTCACCAGCTAGCTGTGGGAAGAAAAGCTCATGAATGAATGTGCTGGGCCTGGGTATTTAAAGACCTAGTACAAAAGACACTTTCTGCTAGGAGGGCCGTCCAACAAAAATAACCATGGCATACAGGCTGGCCTGCTTACCATTGGCTCCCATTCAGACAGGCCAGGCTCAGTGGACACAAGCCCCAGACAGGGGGCCTGGGACCGGCACAGACACACTCCCCCGCATCACTGGGCATGGCCTGCTCCTCTCCATGCCCTAAGCCTCTGTTGTTTCAGGAATTTCACCTCTGCTTACCACCACACTGCAGCTCTCTCTCTCCATGCTTCGATATATAGAAACAAATTACAGTTGGGCTATGGCATCTAGATTTTGATGGTGTGTTAGGTTACTGTTGTTGTATCCATGCCAGTGCACAGTCATCATTTAAGTGAAAGCCGAAAAAACCCTTTCTAAAAGACCAACAAGGTTACAGGAAGAAACATTTTTTCTGTTTTTACGAGTCATTCAGCAGGAAGGTCAGCAGCAAGGATACCCTTACCATTCCCAGAAATCAATTGTTTACAAAATGAAAGCGGACCCCAGTATATAAATTGACCATTATTGGTGGGGTAGCACAATAGTCCTCTGTGTTTTTTGTTGTGGAGTGCCAGCGTGATTTAAAGCTGCTGACAGCACCAGACGCTTACATTGCATTAGGCTCTCGCTGGCTCTCTCCCTCCATCATTTGTATGGCTGGGTACAGCCTGTCTGCCTGCCTGGACTGGCCTCAGCTTGCCTGCCAGTCATTCACAATGGACGCATGGTTCATTTGGGATAGCCACATGTTCTCTTTCTCTCTCTCTCTCTCTCTCTCTCTCTCTCTCTCTCTCTCTCTCTCTCTCTCTCTCTCTCTCTCTCTCTCTCTCTCTCTCTCTTTTCTCTCTCCATCTCTTTCTCTCTCTCTATCCCTCCCCCACCATTGCCCTTTATCTTTCAGTTGAACCTCCTACTCCGCCTCTCCACCTACCCATTCTTTCCTCCTGGTATGACTGTCCCGCCATCCTTGCCCTTTTCATGTTCCCCATCACTCATTATGTTTGACAGCGTCCCACCTGTGTGTAGCAGCCCTGAGGGGCCCTTGCTGTTTTCATGAAGTGACAGGTGGTTACGACTTAGCAGAGAAGTCACATGAGAGGAGAGGAGATGAGAAAAGCAGAGAGAAGAAAGGAGAGGTGAGAGGCACAAATGATAGGAAAGGATAGAAGATGCATGGAAGACATGATGATTTTGACTGTCTTTTATTCTATAACAATCTTCTATGACAGATCTATTTACAAACTGTTTTCGGTCCACATGGCAGCCTACGTTTTCCTGAATGAAACAGAAAGCACAGGAACACTAAGTGTTGGAAGTGCTCACATTCACAAAGCTACTCTTGTTGACATGAGAGGTCAATGACCTTATACACCTACACACACATACACACGCACCAAACACAGGTCTAGTGCTTTAAAGCAATATAACCTGTTTTTGATCTGAAATCAACTAGGGCACAACATTCTCGTTCATAAAGAGAGCAGGTGAAATTGTTTCATAAATACTAGTGCTACATGTTGTGGAATGTAAGGGAGTCCCTAACAATACCCGCATGTAGAATAATCTTCAGTGCCGTGTGCAGTACATGTGTCTGGTTGTTCTATTCTGTCTGCAGAGAGATCTAGCACCCCTCTGCATGCTTTTGTTTCAGTAAAAAAAGAGGAGAAAAAAAAGAAAAACACACACAGAATAGATCTTGTTGTTTGTGTTGCCGTTGTTTTGTTTGCAACTAAACAATTTGTTTTTGTGTTTTTGACCAGAATAAGTTTTACCTTGACCAGACAGTGTGGAGCAAAATTGACTTCAATTGACTGAAGTACAAGACAGAGTCCCGTATTTTTAAACAAGCTTTAGGGGCATACACCTGCGTAATCAACTGAATATTTCATATCTTATGTAGAAGTATAGGTTTGTTTTCAAACGTGGGTGGGACATCTTGTTGTAAATAACTGAGGATGCGGCTGTTAAATATTATTTTCTTAATAAAAAGTGTGTGTGTGTGTGTTGGGAGTGTGTGTGTGATCTTATGTCAGGACAGGAGTGGACCACGCCACTCGGTATTTTCCGGACTATGTTCACGAAACTCGTTTTTTTCCGGAAGATCATTGCTTTACCCCGCTGCTCCCCAGACCGCTTTATGTCTGGCTGCTAAGGGCGACAGTAGCCATGCGCGGTCGCCATGTTATCAAGCAAGCACTCCACCCCCTTTGGTCTCGTCACCGGCTGACAACGATAGCTTACCAGTGCAAGAAGGCGGACAGACTCATGTCATGACAGCATTTGAGAAACGGAGTGATACAGCAAGATTGGACTAAAACAATGAATTATCGTAATGGATTAACCAGTTTGCATGACAGTTGAGTGGATATAATACTAGTAGAACAACTGTGCACCGCTAAAGGATTGCTTGTTTTTGTTTTTTCTTTCATCAATTCATTAATGCGAGACCCTACAGTCTGTCTATAGTGATGGAGGTTGGAAGCTGACTTCCTTTCTGTAAAGTATACGCATTGGATGTGTGTTTCTTAACCTGTTAATGTTACAATCGTAGAAAATCAGATAGAGATTATTTAAAGCGCTATAACTACATTATGTTGGCTTGTGTGTGAGACGGACCATAGCTACGAACAAACGCGTCAGTGTCTGGCTGGCAAGCAAGCACATCAGCTGACGTTAGCTAGCAAGCTAGCTAGCTAGCTAGCATACGGCTGCCTAGCCGACTGTACAGCGGAAACGAAAGCATTATTGTTTTTGACGGGGGCGTTTGAAAATCCCGAAACGTTAACCTGATATTAATTGGTTATAATTATAACCAGGGAAACTAAATTAGTTGGATAGTGCCATCTGTTAACATAGACTTTGTCAAAACGGCGGCGTTAACAAAGTGCAACAGTATTCGAGACTGTCAGAGACTAGCTACCCCCCGGAATCTTTCAGAATGCATCATCCGGATTCTGCAGACTCTGGCAGTGTTAGAAAGATGGCGCACCCGGCGATTTTTCCTAGAAGGGGTAGCAACACCGGTAGCGGGAGTGGCTCCACGTCTACACCGGCATGTTCGGGTGTTAACAATAGCCACGTCCCGGCCGAAGATTATCAATCCTCCCTATTGACCCAGTCTCAACCCCCAGCCGGTTCGTCATCTCCTGGAACCCAGCACCCTCCGCACAGCCTAAACTTGCATTCCCAGCCTCTGCCCGCCCAGTCAGTCGGGGCACAGATGAAGAAGAAGAGCGGCTTCCAGATCACCAGCGTGACTCCGGCCCAGATCTCAGTGAGCACCAATAACAGCATCGCGGAGGATACAGAGAGCTATGACGACCTGGATGAATCTCACACAGAAGACCTTTCCTCGTCTGAGATCCTGGATGTTTCTCTCTCTCGAGCAAACGAGATTGCTGGGGCAGAGAGGAGCTCCTCTGAGGAAACGCTTAATAACTTTCATGAAGCAGAGACCCCAGGAGCAGTCTCTCCCAACCAGTCCCTTCACCCTCACTCTTTAACCCAGGCTCCCCAACACGGAGGGACTATGGTAAATGGGACTGTGCATCATCATAACCACCACCAACATCCTCACCAAGCCCAGGCCCACAACCCCTCCTCCGGGACTGGGCTGACAGCCTCTGCCCTCACCTCTGGAGCATTTACAAGCATTGCCCAGAAAATGCCTTCAAACATGGGGGCCACATTGGAGAGTGTTTCAGTTGGCCTGCCGAGTGTTGCTGCCCAGCCTGTAGTGGCAGTTGCCCCAGGACCTGTCCCTGGAATGCACAGCTCTGCAACTGGCGCTACCGTTAGCATAGTTAATCCCCTGACCAGCAATGTTAGTAATGTGAATGTGTTGAGCTCTGCCAATGTGCCTGTGATGGGGGGTGTCAGTACCAGTGCTAGCAGCAGTGGTGGCTTTCCTTCCAGCATAATGACTAACAGTGGAGGTGGTGTTGTCATGGGCAACAGTATCAGTAACCCCAACATAACCATGATCCAACACCAAAGTGGAGTCGTCAACTCCAGCATCAACATGACACCCGGCGCCGCCGCTGCCTGTGCCCCTACAGTGATGGGACTTTCCAATGTCAGCAATGCTGGAGTAGCTGGGAGGACCCCACCTGGGGTTATCCCAGGATCAACCATGTCCCCAGCACAAGCCCAAGTCCCCTCGTCGCAGCCGTCTCCAGCATCTGTCCCCGCCCCTGCCGCTGCCAGCTCCCGCTTCAGGGTAGTCAAATTAGACTCCAGCTCTGAACCATTCAAGAAGGGCAGATGGACATGCGCGGAGTACTACGACAAGGACCTCCCCGCTTCTGCATCTGCCTCTTTGGATTCTGTCGGCCCCAGCGCCCGGGCGGCGGAGGCCGTGCGTCAGTTTGCCCCAGAGAGTATGTCCACTGTGGGGACAGAGAGAGAGAGCACCAGTGGGAGTTCTGTGAGCAGCACGTTAAGCCACTACGCTGAGAGTGTGGGCAGTGGGGAAACAGGGGGTCCCTTACCCCCTCACCTCCCAGCCCAGCTACAGGATTATACCTCTTCTCCTCAGGGAGTCCAAGCTCCCCTTGCTGGCTTCCCCATGGCAGTGTCCCATACCCAGCCTCACCTGCACCTCCAGGATATGACCCATGCACACCTGAAGACCACCATGGCCCCCTCCAATCCCACCAGTGTTCACCAGCCAATACCCATCAGCATGGCTGGCCTCCAGACCACCATAGGGCACCCCAACCCACCCATGTCCCAACAGCAGCTCACCTACGCCCAGGCAGCTGCTATCCATATTCCAGGCTCCACCCAGGGCCTTGCGGGTGTTCACCAGCAGCAAATGGGCTATGCCTCCCCCCATCAGCACCCTCCTGCTCCCCAAGCAGGCCCTGCACTCATCAGGCCTCTGAGCCAGGGAGGCAGCTTACCTCCAGACTACCCCCAGACGCTTCCCCAGTCTGCCACCTCTCATGCTCTGCCCCACCTGACTGGATCAGCTTCCTCTGGGCCTGGGAATGGGCCTGCGCAGATCATGGGAGCTCAGCAGCAGCAACCACCAGTGGTCTCCATGGCCCAGCCACAGGTCCAAGCTTCCCCTCAGAATGTCCTACAGCAGGCTTCCTCCCTCCAGGCCTCCACGGGAGGGATGGTCCCTCAGATGGGTCTGGTAGGGACAGGTTTGGGGCAGCCGCCGCAGAGCCACTCTATTCCCCTGGAGCAGCAACAACAGACACAGTCGCTCCCAGTTCACACCCAAGGCATCAGCACCCAGCTGCCCAACCCAGTCCCTCTCAGCCAGGTCACGTCCCATGTGCCTCCTCCTAACCCTCAGAGCGACCCCCAGTCCCAGAGCCAGGTCCAGAATGGCAGTGGGGGGATGGTTCAGTCTCAACCCGCTAGGGTCAGCATGGCCCAGGACTTCAGCAGTGCCAACGCTCATGCCCAAGCCGTTGCTGCCCAGGCCAATGCCCTCTACGCCAGCCTGCCCTCCTTCACCAGCACCCAGCTGGAGGACGCCCAGCGGCTGCTCCTCCAGCACCAGTCGGCCTTGATGGGATTCCCCAAGCTGGCTGGAGAAGGAGGGGCTGGGGCAGGAGCAGGCCAGGGAACGGAGGGCAGCACTGGGGTTAGTGCCTTAACCGCCTCAACTGGACTCTTCAAGGCCGTGGATGGAGACGACGATGGGTGAGAATGAATTTTATTCAGAGTGATGTTCCCTTGTTTGAGATTGATTGGTTACAAATGCTGATTGATTACTAATGATGGTGCTAACAGGGTTATTGTCAGACAGCTGCAGCCGAGTTCATGAGTGAGTGTGGCTGAGACGGGCCGGACAATTCAGCTGTGAGAATAATGAAACCGCTGAGACACGGAGATTGCATCGGTGCATGTGCTCGTCTGTGTGCAAGTCGGTGTGCATGTCTGTGCTGTGTGCAGCATGCGATGGTTGCAGACAGTTGTCTCTCCTCAGTGCTGTGCTCAGCTGGATGTGACGTCTCCTCCTGTCTGGGCCCAGCCTCAGTGACTCGGCATTTAGACTAGCTAGCACACAGTCTGTCTGGACTGGAGTCTGCCTATGCTGCCCTTCCTCTGCCCCAGCCTGCCATTTGCCTTACTGTATTACTACTACTGCTGCCGGCTATACAGCTATCTGTACACAGCCTCGCAACCCCTTTCCACAGCAGGAAATAAGGCATTAGGTACTTTGAACGATTAGCCTAATGATTGTGTGAAGAGATGGTTTAATGCAGGAAAGGATACTATAACAGTGGAAATGCAAAGGCCTTTATTCCTCCTATGGCCTTGATCAAGATTATGAAGGAGAATAGTGGTTCCTTGTTTATACTAGTTGGGTGTAATCTTTCCGTTTTGGCTTAAATTCATGAATTAGGTTAGGCTCATTGTGGAAGCCTGTTGGTTAGTTATGCCTTGAATGGGAAAGAAAAGTCAAATAATTGTTATCCTCTAAGTTTAAATTCTGTTATTAAGGATGTAAGCGCCTACCAGCAGCTTTTTGTTTTCCTAGTACCTAAACCTCTTTAGTTAGTATGCATCTTTGCAAAATACCAATTGTTGGGTATGTTAGCTGCATCAGTGCTTGGTGTCCTATAAAAATGGCAACTGTAAAGACAGTTTATATTGGCCTACAAAATAACTTTGCTTGTGAACTATTAAGGCAATGTAAAATACCTACATTACATCCCTTGTTTATCAGTTAGGGATCCAGTCCCTATGTCTTTGATACCAAAAGAATACCTTGCCTGTCCAGTACAGACCAGAACAGCGTAGTGGAGCCAAACTGAGGATGGCTACTGTTCTCACATGATTACTGGTTTGGAGGAATGTATAATCTAGCATGATAATGTGGATTATAGTCTTTAATAAACGCTGCATTTGAGTTCTCAGACCAAAGCCCCTTGGCTCAAATGAGAAGATTGTCTTGGTGAATTAGCATCCAGGGGAGCCTTGAGTTAGTGGTGTACCTGCTGCTATACTGTGGTGTGTGTGTGTTCCCGTTTTTGTGTGCGTCACGTGTAGTGTGGCAGGTGCCAGTGCTTTCTAGAGCCTGCTAGAACAGATGTTTCTACTATGATGAATGGCCCTGCCACTGCCACACCTAGTAACACAGACCTAGGCAGAGGAAGGCAGCCACACACAGGGTCTAAGCAGACTCACAGACCAGCAGGCTGACTGGCCCTCTGGTTGAGAGTTGAAGGAAGGTAACTGTCCCTTTTATCACAGAGCAAGACTAGGCTACAAACTCTCCCCCTACTGCCAACACACACACACACACACACACACACACACACACACACACACACACACACACACACACACACACACACGGGTACCCGTCCCCACAGACACAAACACAACACACACAGTACACAGAGAGTGGCTCTAAAACAGCCTGCATACGTTGACCAGGTCTAATGAAGTTGCTCTCTGCTTTAGCTTCAGTTGAGCGTGGTACCATGCTCCATGGCCTGCTATGGGGTTAGGCTACCTTGCGAATGTGAACCAACCTTGTGATGCTAAAACTGCAGGGCTAGTAGTTTACCACACACCCGCTTGGCTTGGTTTACCTAGGCTACTAGAGCCTAGCATGAACTTCAGAGAGGAAGGGAACAAAATCTTCTCATGGAGATGGGAACACAGGTGGATTAGAGGAAGTATATTATCAGTAACATAACCGGTGAATTTTCTTTTGCGCTATCAAAAGATTCAGAACTATTTCCATGACACTGATCAGTTTTAAAACGTTAGTGGAATTTCACCTCAGGCACAAGCAGTACCAGAATGCTGTAGTCATATGGCTCCTGTTGATAGGGACATGAACTGTTAGGTTTCTGTATAAAAAAAAAAAAGAAGAAAATTCCAAAAAATACAAAGATTTGGTGTCATGTTTGCATTTGTGGTTGCATCCCCATGCGGCAGTCTCTACCACAGCAGACTTCCCCTTAGCCTGCACTGCAGATTCGTACCTTTTGATTTGTATACAGGTTTAAGCCTAGCTCTCATGTTGGACATCATTCAACCTTTTTCTGTACTCCTACTTTTACCTGTTGAATTTGTATACTTGCTCTCCATACTGGAAATGGGGGAGGGGGGGGGGGGAAACTGACAAACGTTCTTGAAATACGCTGCTAAGGAATCCCAATTATAAAGAAAGGTTAACTGCCTTGAGCAGTTTAGGTGAAAACACAGTTGACGTTTTTTTTTTTTTTTTTTTTTTTACTGCAGCACCAGATTTGTGCCATCTATTGTGTTGTAATTGCAGCCAGCTTCTCGTAAACACTAATTTGGCGTTTGCCCCGCTAATCTTTTTATTTTTACGAGTCGACGACTTGCATGCAGTGCCTGGGCTGTCTCATCCACAGTGCCTGTGCTGTCTCCATGTGTGGGATGACCCTCATGGTCATCAATCACTCTGGAGACTCATGCAGTCGTAAAACTGTCAACTCACTACCAGGAGGGGGATGGGTGGACCAGAGAGCCTCCCTGTGCGTGTGCGTGAGTGTGTGTGTGTGTGTGTGTGTGTGTGCGTGTGGTGTGTGTGGTGTGTGTGGAAGGCTGTCAGAGCTACCTTTAGTAGTTCCCATGGAGGATGATTTACATAGTGAAGGACATGCGTATCAGTGAATAATATTGCCGTATTATGTTGAGGATATTGAAGAAGTGGCTTATGGTTTGAGTTGGAGTTAGAGATGAAATGACCAGGTGTGTGTGATGTTAAGAATATCGGTGTAATACATTTTAAATCCTTTAGCATTCAGTCTCAATAGCTCTGTGTGTGTGTGTGTGTGTGTGTGTGTGTGTGTGTGTGTGTGTGTGCGTGTGTGTGTGCATACATTAGGTCAGGGTGTGTCCTGGCAGCCTACTATAGGGAGATGTTTATCTCCATGTTAGCTCTGTTTTGAATGTAATCTGCACTTGGCAGTGAGGGGAGCAGAGCCACATGAGTCTGGATGAATCTCTTTGTGTAGAGATCAAGTTGATAACTCTCCCAAGTTAACATCCAGAGGAAACTGTCTGGCCACGCTCGGTCCAGCCCGTTCCAGCTGGTTTGGACCAGACCTGGGAACTGCTCATGTCTGGCGAGACTGGATAGAACTGGACCGATAAAGAGACTGCCATGTTGTGTTCCAGTTTCCGTCATTGTATGGATTACTCTGCTGGATGTGACTTCTTTTAGGAACATTCTGCAATTGTTATTCCTGCTCCAGCGATATATATAAGCCCCCAGTAGTAGCTAGCTGGAACAGTTACACAGCTTTATCTGTCTAAGCCTCAGTGTGTAACGCAGGCTAGATCATGAAATCATGAAAAACGACTTCAACGCTAACGTGTTGTTATCTCGGCCCCGTTGAGGTCATTGTGGTTGTATGACTTAGTCATCTCCATCAAATGACATCATCTCTGAGCCTTTCATCTCTCTGAATGGATCGTCCTCTCTCCCCGGCGTTCGCTCCTCAGTGATGTCACTTTGGGGTTTGTCCTCCTGCTTTGTGCCCTCTCGGGGCCGGAGGAAGGAACAAACATTTCCTTTAAACCAGGCTGAAACCTGAGAAGTAGCCCGTCAGCCCCAGAGCAGCGGAATCAGCTGAAACAAGGCTATCTCTCTCTCTCTCTTTTTTTTGTTGATCCGTCTCTGTCCTCACATGAACCTCCCGATCTTGCTTTGGCCCCGCGGTACGCTGCCGCATTTCTGCTCTTGCTGACGTGCGGAGGGTGGGATTTCAGAACGAAGTGGATCGGAGACGTTCTGTGCTTTTATTCCAATTCAGTCCAAGTACAGGTCCTTTTGTCTCGAGAGCCATGTGTTAGCGACTGGGTCTGTTACTGAAACGCGGAACTCGGTTAGCACACTGGAGCTGGTATTATTTCTGGCCCCACAGGCCTGTTCTCTATTTTCAGAGGTGCACTCGGCTTCTGTTGTCCACAGCATCTGAACATAAACAACATTTATTATGCTAACGACCCCCCCCCCCCCCCCCCGTTACACACACGGCACACCAGAGAGCACCAGAACAAGGCAGCAACGCCTTTGTGTGTGTGTGTGTGGGGGGTGTGTGGGTGTGGGAGGCTGTGGCCCTCCGGGTAACCCAGCTGCGCTCCCTCCTCTATCAGCGGAGGAGAGGTTGGCGCCCACCGATCAGCCCCTCTCTCCATCTGTGTCAGACTCCTTCCCTCTGCTTTGATCCGGATGCGGTGTTTCACTGCTGGCTTCTCCCTTTCTCTCTCTCTCTCTTTTTTCCTCTCCGTGTCCATCTCTGTAGCTCTCTCTTTGCCTGTGTGTGTTCCCCCCTCTTCGTGTCTCTCTTTCTTTGTCTCTGCTGTTGATTTAGCCCTCGTCTTTGATGATTTATGGCACCCCCACCCCCCCCCCCCTCACGTCTATAAATGGGATTGATCCATCCACTCAGCCTGTTTTGAGGCTAATGGCTTGTAATGGAGCATAATGGATCGTGTTGGCTGTCTACCTTTCATCTCAGGAGCCTGTACTAGTAGACTCTAACCTCCAAGCTTCCGACGGAGGGAGGACAGAGGCAAGAAATGTTCTATTCTGTGTAGCTAGTGTTCTGATGGAGCCCCGTTAGCAACTGGTGTTACCATGATGGATTCCATCTCCCTTCTAATGGAGCAACGCTTCATTTCATGAAATGCCAGCGACTGGTAAAGTATTAGATAATAGGCTACATAACTCAGTCTCTCATCATCTGTGGAAACTTTTTAGATGGAGATTCCGCTCCACGCTGTGGATGATGATCTCATATCATCAATCTGGGACTCACTGAGTCACTGACCACTGAACAGTGAGAGTCCATATGGTTCTTTCTTTCTCTCTCTGTCTCTCTTTTTGTCGCTGAAGGTCTATTTTTCTCTCGGGTCAACCATTTTGAGGCTCTAGCTAGCTTGGGGCAGGCCTAAAGCAGAGTATGCCCGCAATTTGCTGATTCACATCTGACATTCTTGTGACCAACACTCTGTCCAGTTGAGAGCAGGAATGTACACACACACACACACACACACACACACACACACTGTACAGAGGATGACTGTTGTGGTTCACATCAGACATAATTGATGTTGTCAGTGTCTACAACTGTCTCTGTCTATCTGTCTGCCTGTCATTCATACCAAGGCTCTCTTTCTGTCTCTCTCTCCCTCACTGCCCTCACTCGTTCTCTCACTCACTCGTCTCCATCCCTATCTTTCTGTCTCTGTTATTTGTCCCTGTGGTGTCTCGGTCAGTGGCAGGCAGCCTTAACCCTTGTGCTGCCTTCGGGTCACATGACCCAAAGGTTCATAACGAACCATCGTTGTGTTTACCCAATTTTACCCAATACAAAAACAAATACAAATATTTTTCTTTTAACCTTCGCAATGTGGGGGGTCTGAGACAGCCCAACGGTTAAAAGAAAATGCTTCACTTTGTTTTTGTATGCGTTAAAGTTGCCGCAATACGACGGTGGGTCACAATGACTGATGGGTCAGACTGACCCGAAGATAACACAAGGGTTAAGTGAGTGACTGATTACCAGTTTGTCTCTGCTGCTCTGGTGAGCCGGCACAATGGCATTTCCCTTCCTTGTGTCACTGGCTGGCCAGCCCACACTGAGTGAAACCAGGTCAGACCCACACAATGGAGGCCCCGCAGCACAAAATAATTTGATCCCTCCTTTCTTTCTGCACCCCCCTCCTCCCCCCCCCCCCCTCTCCCCCCAGACAAAGGCAAACATTGAAATTATTTTCGGAGATTGGACACAGTCGTAAAATTATGTCTATCTTTCTGTACATATACAGATACTGAACTGAAATTGATTCAAGGAAAGGACTCCGAGAAGGTGAAGAGACCAGGTTTGGACTCTGTTCCCAAAAATATCATACTTGCATGTATTCAATACTAAATCAGTGCTTCCAATTGTGTAGAAAAAGATAAATAAAATGAAAATGTAGCAAGCTCATTTAATGAATACAAATTAGATTGAAGCATAGGCTACTCTTTTTCCTCTCTGGCGTTTAAGCCTTCTTAGATGCGCTCTCTCTGAGGTTCTCATGTCATTGGATTTCTCCACATCACTTTTGACCAGACAGGAGAGGAATAAAGCAGCGTCATCCACTGGCTAACCGGGGGATGATGGCCGTTCCCTCTCACTTTGTCTTGCTAATCCCCTTTTTCAATGGCCTCGGAGGCTGAATGAGAGCAGCAGGGAGCAGCTTTGTGGCTGGCATTGCTAGCTTGCTTGCGTTATCTTGGCATCATTACAATGCAGAGTGCTGGACTTCGCTTAGCATTAGCGTCTTTCATGGACGCAACGTAGCCCAGCTAGCTCAGCATCCAGGCTCACGGATAGGATTTCACTTCCTTGGTTTAGCCTCTTAGCGGTTAGCACTGAGTCATTGTTGTAGTCATAGCACCCGAGCTAGCCTGGCTGCCAGCTGTTGTCCTCCTGCCTGCTACTTTTCAGTGCACCGCCATCGAGCTGTAGCCTGCGCACCTTGCACTTCTTTACGTTTGCCCATGCCCGTTTTTCTGCCTGTCTCGTTAGCATTCATTCCAGTCAGCATGTTTCAAACAATGACAAAGACTATCTGCTTCAATTATCGCTTGCCTGCCTGTCTATCCTTCCTTCCTGTCTGTCTGTGCTGTATGTCAATGGCCGACTGAGCCTTAAGCTCTCGGCACAGTCGTTCCCCAGCCAAGAGTGACAGCATCCCCCCTCAGTGTGCCAGGCCGGGCAGCAGAACAGTGTTGGGTTAGTTACAGGCGGCTGGTCCTTCTCTTTATCTTGGCCCGAGCCCAGGAAGACACACCAAAGAAGGAGCTCTGTCTCCATAGAGACCCCCCCCTCCCCCCGGTTGAAGTCTCTGTAGGAGCCTGATGAGGCTGCTCTCTCAGACTCTGTCAATTAGAAAGAGCTCTCTCTGTCTACCTCCATCTCCCCCTGTCAGCCCCGGAGCCTGCCCCTCCCTCCCCCATTCCCAGAACGTTTCGCACCAACAGCCTTTAGATGACTAAAACCAGCCACTCTGAGGCTGTTGGTGATGATAATGATGATGACGGGGCCGTTTTCTCTCTCTTCGACAGGTATTCGTTCACTCAGTGGTGAATCCCCAGGGCCATCTTGCCTTGGCTCTCTGCCCAACACTCTGCCGTGCATTCCCAGGCCCAACCTGCAATTACTTTTTCACTTGGGTGCTTTTCCTGTGTGTGTGTGTGTGTGCATGATTCCTCCTGTCAGACCTCTGATGGATGTGTTTCATAACTCAGCAGAGAAGGGTTTCTACATGACTTGGTGCACATGTTGTTTGCTTTAGGGCCAGTCAGCCTGGTCAAACTGTAGGTATGGCCTACTTTAAACCCTACACGTAGCAACTATCTTGCTCTTGAATCAACCTGTATAAATCATTCCTTTCAGAGTTCTCTCTTTCCCAGGGTTGTTAGTTGACTGACGTAAAGGTTCTAGTAGATGGCAAGGATGAACCCTCAGCATCGCAAAAGCCAGAGACGAGGGTTTGCTACCATATCATGTCGAAACGTTGGGTGCCTAAGTTCACCACCACAACCAAACACCACCATAACGGCACAAAAGAAATCCGGTTTCCAGGGCACGCCCGGCTGACCCAAAGTCCTTGTCGACAAAGTGTTCTTTTTTAGGGAGGGATCATCTTTTTTTTTCTTTCTGCCGACAGGCAGAGAGCACTGACAGGATGTGAGCCGTCAGCGGAGGTGTTAGTCAGTGTGCAGGCTAGGCAGGAGTCAGCCGGGGGCTGACTGAGAGGTAATGGAGCCATCGATTGAACCTTGTCACTCACTGGACCTGAACATACCTTAGGCGAGGACACGCGCTTTTCTGCTGCCATCTAGTGGCCACTGCAGACCCGAGGGCGTAGGGCTGGGCTTACGGTAGGGCTGGGTCGTCCTAGGTTTACTGAACGCTGTCTGAGGATGGGGGAGGCCTGGATAGTGTCCAGGTGAACCTTTCTAAAAGGAAGGTAGGGCCTTAGATGATAGATCTAGTTCAGGGGTCTGCAACCCATGGCTCCAGAGCCACATGTGCCTAACATAGCCTAAAACTTAATAGTCGCAAAACTTAGGTTTTGGGATGAAGCCATAGCGTCTGTTGAGCATCATGGGAAGGTACTACGGTGTCAATTTCGTTTAAATGGAAAATGTACAATATGTCTTAAATCCAACCAATAATGTTGTCTGTGCCATAGAATTTAACTAGTGGGTCTTAAAAAAGTCTACGTAGAAGTAACCAATAAATAAAAAAAGGTGGTTAAATGTTTAAACAACCTTAAAGAAGGGAAGTTGAATGCAGACATATCAACTAAGAATATATTCATGCGATGGATGACATTAAACCTGTTGATCAGCTATATCAGTGTCATATCAGTGCATCTCTCAAATTCAAATCCAGATTGCAGATGCACCCTAATTTTGTTGGCAAATGAAGTGGCTCTTGAGATGAAAATTATCCCAGGCCTATGTTTTAAGGACATTAGTAGATTTATGAAGCCGTCGAGTACTTTGATGTTACAGTGCCATCTAGTGGCTAAGAATGTACACACCATGTTCATTTTTGGATGATTTCGAACGGACCGATTTGCCGGCTGTTTTCGATGCCTTTAATGCCAATGTCACTTCAAATTGAACACCTTGTCTGCCTGTAGATGTAACGTGTGCCATAGAGCGGATTCAGGATTAGGCTTAACGTTGGACAAATGTTGCGCGGTGAATTTATTTCCTTTATTGTTTAGCATCTTCAGCCTCATTTATAATTTTTTTTCACATGGTGAAAAATGGTCATTACATTAAATCAAATGGCTGCGTCAAATTTACATGACGCACGGAGATAAAGAGCGAGAGATACACCGTTCAGTGCATTCAGGACCACATGCAGTGAAATAGATATGCTATGTACACTTACATTTCATGTTGATAGACTGTAACAGTACCAAGAGAAAGGGAGGGAGAGGAACACAATTAGACATTTGTCGAATACTTTCAACAAGTGAGGAGTGCTGTCTGAAGAGAGTCAGGTGGCTGAGCGGTTAGGGAATCGGGCTAGTAATCAGAAGGTTGCTAGTTATGGCTATGCCAACCAAATGACGTTGTGTCCTTGGGCAAGGCACTTCACTCTACTTGCCTCGGGGAGAATGTCCCTGTACTTACTGTAAGTCGCTCTGGATAAGAGCGTCTGCTAAATGACTAAATGTAAATGAAGAAGTCCGTGTCTGAAGAAGTCTTTCTTTAGTGTGGCACTGGTTAGCTTTGCTTACCTAAGTTAGACCCAAGTTGTCATCCGATCAGAAGGGAGGAGACCTCACCCACAGTCTCCACCTGGACATCCTGCGTCGCTTTTTCGTGCTGTAACAGGTTCATGTCTGTGTTCATGAGATTCCTGTGCTTGGGAGCGAAAGAGCTTAGTCCATCTTAAGTTGTTGTTTTTAAAATCCTTAAGTTATGTGCCGGTTATCCAGTTTGTTTGTCTAATCAGCCTTGTGACTTTGTGTTGGGGGAGGGGGCGGGGGGGGAGGGGGGGGGGTAGTTTTTCCTGTGAAGTTCTAGCTTTCTCCAGGAACAATTGGATTGCCCCACCCCTCACACTTTTCAGGGAAGCCACCGTTGTGGCACCGTCTGACCGTAAGTAGGACCAATAGATCTTCATAACTAGGACCAAGGCTAACTGTATATATCAACAAAATATGACTTATAGGCTAGCTACATTATTTGAAAAATATAGGCTGTGATGGATAAAAATGATATAAATGGATGGTCGTTTAGATCAACCGCCACACCAAGCACCCTGCTGGAAGTCTTGAGAACCCTGAAGATATTCCTCTTTCCTGGAAAGTTGATTGGCTTCTAGGCTGTCGATCTATTGGATATGTGCTTTTCCCAGAAGACAGGTGAACTATTTGGCTAATGAAACTACCTAGAATCTCTGGTAGATGCTGTAGTTACAACTATGGCCACCAGGAGGTGGTAGGCTACCACACAGAAGATGTCCCTTCATTGTCTCACTGGAGGATTGTTTTGAATAGGTCGTTAGAGATGGAGACTAGCAAACTACTTCAGTCCAGATATTCCAGTGTTGAATCCTGCCAAATTACCACACTTTTTTAAAGAAAGTACTGAATATGTGTACTGCCTCGAGTAAAACCATACTGACCGTTTTGTTCCGCACTAACCAGTGGAATTCTGTTTGGACTATGCACTTCTTGTCCTTGATTATCTGCAGCACTTGCACACTGTTGGCTACATGCACTATTTGAATGTCACTGGATCAAATGTCTGCTATGCCCTTGTGGTGTGTTGAGTTAGTAAGAAGAGTTGGAATCGGATGTGTAGGTTTGGCTCAGTGAATGAGCAGGTGTGAGAGACATGCGTCTTTGTCCTGGGTTTTTG
Source organism: Osmerus mordax (assembly GCF_038355195.1). Classification (NCBI taxonomy): domain Eukaryota; kingdom Metazoa; phylum Chordata; class Actinopteri; order Osmeriformes; family Osmeridae; genus Osmerus; species Osmerus mordax. The sequence continues at coordinate 14,893,154 of NC_090051.1, read as the reverse complement.
TTCAGTCAAGTATTGCATATTTTCGGAATGACTCAATCAAATCAACCAGTCAATCAATCAGTATTGTATTCTGCCCGCCCCAATCACTAGCTCTTCAGTCAACTGCGACTTCCTGATTAATGAGAGGATTAAGACAAACGTTACGCAATCGCAACGTTACAAACGTAATACGCAGGCCTACGGTGGGCTCTTGTTGCGCTCTGCAGATCCCCCTCCAGCCTTACGCTCTTGCCCTGCCTAACCTAAAGCACTCGTCATACATCACTGCCTCCAACACCCAGCACCTGGAGACGCACACAAGGGAAGCCGCTTCCTGTGCTCGGAACGAATCATTCACCCCGCACACCTTCGGTGTGTGACGGTGCACAGGATGTTCTCGTTCCCTCCTTCACCTCTCCATCTCCATGTCTGACCTTCCTGGGCGCTGCCGCCTTTAGGTAAGTGTCTCTTGTTGTTCTCCCGCTTCTCCAAGCGGTCCCCTGTGGAATGTGCGTGCGCCCTAAGGCCAGCGCGTGTTGTGGTCGACGTGTACTGGAGGGGGACGCGCTGATGGTAGTGTCGTCATTGGGTCGGTTCTGCGTCTGCCGTCTTCAGAGCCGATGGCGGCCCCACAAATTGCCGTTGGACAACGTACTGTATTGAACACCCACTCTCACACGCTCACGCTCTTCTCCCTTGTGTTTTTTTTTTCGATGCCAGTTCCTGGTATTGGAGAAAAACACCAGGAACAACAAGGGTTAACTTCGCCACAGTAAATGGGCCTCTAATGACCTTTGGGCTTCATGTATTATGCATGGAGATGTAAGGTGTACCAGTGTCTAGTTAGTCGGTAGCCTGTAGGTAAGCTTCTAGCCTCTTAAGTTGGATGGGGACAGTTCATTTGTCAGTTTGATCCCACACCGAAATATATAAAAAGGTTTTACCCTCTAACAATGCTTTCCAATGTTCTACAGAATTTCACTTTTGTCAGACCATAAGTCAACAGTATAGGCCCTTTGTGTTCCTAGAACTGTTCCGTCATCCAGAGTCACTATCAGCATCAGACTGGTTCAAACCGGCTGTGCTCAGCATCCACCCACGCACCACTGCTACTGCTCCTCCCTCCCTCACATCACCTCGCCTTTCAGCTGTCATCCCTCTCTCTCTCTCTGGTTCTCTCTGTTTTCTGTTTATCTTTGTCTCCGTTTCTGTCCCTCTCTTGGCCTCTGTCTTAGTTTTTTTCTCTCTCTCTCTCTCTCTCTCTCTCTCTCTCTCTCTCTCTCTCTCTCTCTCTCTCTCTCTCTATAGATATATATATATATATATATCTATATCTCTCTTTATGTATAGATGGATAAAGAGAGGGGCTATGTATCTATCTCTTTCTCTTCTTGCCCCCTTAAGACTTTGGTGCTCTCTGTGGGTACTCCAGCTACTGTCATTGATTGTCTATCAGGCTGGAAAGATGGGACACAAGACAGTTAGTTAAGCACTGTGCAGTTGCATCACTGGAACATCAGGCAGTCTTCAGTACCAGCTATATCTCTAGGTCTCATCCCGGCTCTGTCCCAATGCATGGCCTTCACATGTCTCTTCTGGTCTCCAACGTCTGCGTTTTTGTGAAGAAGGGTAGGAACCGAAGCCCTCGTCTTAATGGTCCATAAATACCCACCTGTGGCGTGTGTTTGTGTGTCTAAAAACATATCCTGGGCTTGAATTGGCGTCCTCTGAACAGTGTGTGTTAGTGTGTGTGTGTGTTTGTGTGGTAACTGGGACTAAGCCCTGCTTAGTAGCCTGGCTGTCGTCACAGCTTTAGACCTGACATAGGCTCTTCTCTTAATCCACTGGCTGCTTCCTCTCGCTTGGACATCTAAAGGCACACTCACACACACACACACACACACACACACACACACACACACACACACACACACACACACACACACACACACACACACACACACACACACACACACACACATTTAAAGAAAGCAGAGAAAGTCAGTCAGGTCTCATCGCTAGCCCAAACAGTCCAAACGGGCTCGTGAGCATCGTGGCCAACTTCTCCGAGAGTTGAAATGCTGTCGTCGGCCAAAGTGTCCACAATGAAAACAACTGCCCAACCTGGAACCGTGTGAACCCCGTGTTCGGTTTTGGACAGTACACAGGTCGCTACTGTTGCAGGTGTAGTTAAGTACGACTCTGAGTACACTTGGGTTCTGGGAAGGCATCGACGTAGGACAACGCTGCACTGAGATAAACACACGTTTCAGTGTTCCGAGAGGAGATGATAAGGAGGAGTGATGTGCGTACGAAAGGAAAAAAAGATGTCATTTGCCGTTCATCGTGGCTGTGTCTTCTTGCACGGTGTAGCCTGGGAAGAATGGAGCGTGCTGGCCACACACACTGTAGCTGTCGTCACACCACATTATGGAGAATATGACGGGAACGTACCGTGGCCCCGGCTCGTGATATTAGCCCATGCAGCGTGTGTGTGTGTGTTTTGCAAGGGATTTGCGGAGTAGCACTCGGCCCGGCCCAGACACGCCAAGTCGAGAGAGACGCACCGCTCTCAGCGGTCTGTCAGCCTGCAAGCCGACATGTCTCCGCTTGAAACGGCTAGTGTGGCAACACGACTGCTCGGCTGCATCCTACACAATGCCCTCTAATTCAACACGCTCCCCTCCACCCACTGATGTGTCCCAGTTACACAATGTCCCAGGGATAAGGTGGGAGAGGCGGGGTTAAAGGGTCTCTGGGGGTGGGGGGGGGGTGTTATGTAACCCCACACCGACAAACAAACAAACAAGGTCGGCCCTCCCAGCAGGGGGTTACCTCGCTGTCGGCGATAGGGCTGCCGTCAACACACACGGACCCCTGCTGGAGAGACGGGGCCCCCCCTCCATCGTTCTCTGCCTCGCTCCCCTCATCTCTCCTCTTGGTAAGTCGTCCCACCCCCCCCCCCCCCCCCCCCCCCTGCATCTCCCCCGCTCCCTGTAAACTGGCTGGTTCTGGATCGGCCCTGTCCCCCCCCCCCCCCCGCCTTCCCCAGTGTTCCAGTCAGAAGTAGGGCAGCGCAGGGAGAGAGGAGAAGAGAGAGAACATTACACACTCCTGTTATCCTCTGAGAGGACAGATGGGATGGAGGGGGGGGGGGGGGGGGCGAGGGTGTTGTGGCGATGGAGAGGAAGACTGGGGAGATCTGCTGAATGGAGATGAGGATGAGGATGAATACTACGGCTAAATCTGTGTGTTCTCGGCCAGTGATGGCCCCGGGGCTAGATTTAGGAGCCAGTGCTGGATTTAAACAGTACTATTGATGTGAACCAAGCAGATGATCACTTCCCAGACCCCGATTAAACCTGCCACCACAGAACCGTGTCAGAGGAGCTCTGTACGCACGACTTAGGAGGGCCAAAGAGTAGCGAGAAGTAATATACCATTTTAATCGGATGTAAACACAATATGGAGTCTGTACAACCGACCAGCTCCCTAACTTACTTCCTGAGTCTGAGTCTGTCGGGCTCCTAGCAGAGCCAGGACAGCCCTGAAGAGAATGTCTTCTGTCGACACGGTGGGACACAGAGACCCTCAGTCCAAATCGGAAGAACAGCGCCTTTGTGTGTGTGTGTGTGTGTTTGTCCATCTGTGCACCGATTATGATGAGTGCCAAAGCGGTCGAGTATGTATTTAGTTTGACGTGTGTGTATGCTGAGGAGGTCACTGTTCTCGGCCCCTCTGGTCCAGTGGACCCAGACGTGTGAGTCAGTTCTCGCTCTCAAAGTGTTGGGAAATGCTTCCTGACCACCGGGAACCTACGCGCACGCTCTCCCACGCACACACGCACACATGAGCCCGTCCACGCAACGGCGTTCCCCTGGGCCGAGAGAGAAGCAGGTGTCTGTTATCCACTCTGCATGACCCTTGCTCGTCCCATCTCAAAAGTCTTCTGTTGTACTGGCCCGTGCGGCGCTCCGTGGTAGAGAAGGCTCTGTGCTCCAGGATGCACGGAAGCCCTCGCTAGTCGAGTTCAAACCGCAGAGGAGTACGAAACGTGGTCGGTTCGAGGGTCTGTCGTGGCAACGGTCCCGAACCACCCGTCTGCTTTCTGTCTCTGTCTCTCTCTCTGTCTCTCTCTCTCGCTCTCTCTCTCTCTCTGTGTGTGTGTTGATGTTGGGAGGTTAATAGCGTGGAAGCGCCGGTCTTGCCGGTTCAGAGCCTCCTGTTCCCCTTCACAGAGGGGGTCTGTACGCGGCGGTGTGTCCACCACGCCGTGTGTACGGTAGGAGCCCCCCCCCCCCCCCGTCTCTATACGTACAGCAAAGCCCCTCCAATCCCATCAGCCGCCGGGGTGGAAGTAATGCTCTCGCTTGACTGGGCGTCTGCATCTAGAACATCGTGTACGATGTACAGAGCCCGCCCCTCGCCAGCTAGCAACCCCTCCCCAGCGCCCCAAATCGGCCTGCTCTCCATTGTCTTTGTGGATAAGCCCCAGTTCACTGGAAGACACACACACATGCATCTCATCAGACATCAACACAAACCCTTGCTCCCCGTCTGACGAACGCGCACACACATCGGGCTTGATCTGTATTTCTTTGAATGGTCGCCTTCCTGTGCAACGCGTGCACAGTCAAAGTGAAAAAGTGTCTCAGTACAAAGTGTCTCGCGGCTGTGTGTGTGTGAGAGAGAGAGAGAGAGAGAGCTCGTGGAAGACACAGAAGTTGGTTTTAGCGCAGAGAAAAAGAGGGGCCACCATCCAGGCTGCCTCTTACATCACCCCTTCACCGTCGCTTCCAATGAAGGAGCCAGTGGCCTCAAACAAAGCCTGCGAGGGGTGGAGAGACCCCGCTCTTAACTGCTGTCTCTCTCACTCCTGCGTATCTCCCCCCCCCCCCCCCCCCCTCCCCTCAGTCTCTCCATGCGTGATGCGTAAGAATTCTGTTCCATTCCTCCCCTGGTGGGGCTGTGTGTTCTCTGGGTGTTAATCCTGCTAATGCTAGGTTTCACTCCACATTACTCATACCTTGCCGCTCACACACACACCGCTCATAACAACCCTGCTCGCTCGCGCGCGAGCGTGTGGACTGTCCCCTCCGCCACTAGAAGATATTTTCTGTCACGCAGAGACGGTGCAGGCGTGGCGGATCCGGTCCCTTCCAGCTCGGTGACAGTAGCGATAGCCTCAGAGGTTCTGCCACGCCGAGAGAGTGCAGCACACAGAGCCGCTCCCAAAGACTTGCTGCCGTCAGCTGAAATTGGCATCTCTCCCTCTTTCTCTCTCTCCCCCCCCCCCCTCCCCGTCTCTCATATGTGGTGCCAAAATGGCTACTCAACAGTCCGCCATGTCACGCTGCTTCTGGAAAGCGAGGGTCCGAGGAGAGAAGCCAGTCACCCCTGTGAAGCAGGGGCTGCGAGCTGGAGCTTTGAGGCCTGTAGAACCTCCACAGCCTGCACACACACACACACACACACACACACCTGGGGGTTGAGGACCACACCTCTTTTGGGAAAGTCTCCTCTTAACTTGGACCCTTTTCTGATAGCGTATTGTTAGCGTTTTGTCAGGCAATGTCAAGTTTTTCTGAAGTTTGTTTTCTTTCAATAAGTGGATGAAGGTAGGCTACACATTTTTGTTGCTCAGGGCCCAGGGTCTATCTAAGTTTGACCCCACCCACCCCAACCATACAATAGTAGGTATTGAGGAAGGAGCTCTGTGTTTTCTGCTTTCAAACCTCACGAGGTCTGGTTAGCATTAGAAGTCTCGTTAGCTACCGTGCCACAGTGAACGGTGCGGTCAGCGTGCTCGAACCGTGCAGGCTCAGAGGGCATGCGTCTCATTCGCTGACAGAGCTGAAGAGCTGTAGTCAGACAGACCGCGCGACACATCACCTGACGCGACCTGTGTGCGGTGTGTATTTGATTCGACGAAATCCCCGTATTGACACCCGCCCATCCCTCCCTCCTCCCCCCCCCCCCCCCCCTCCCCCCTCATGTTGTTGTTTCTCTGGGGCTGTCTAAGCCAGGGGAGACGACATACTTAGCGGTGCGCTGTGTCTCCACTGTGGCACTAAGCCCGCTCCGGATCTCCCACCGGAGCCTGTGATGAGAAGTGACAGGATAAGACCCTGCTCAAGCTCAGGGGCCCGACTCTGCACCCTCCTCACACAATGGGAGCGGGGCGCACACACACACACACACACTCCTACCTTTCTCCACCCAGTACACACCCGTGCCTCGAGCCTCCAGCGGGACCCACAGACACACACCCCTACCTCGCCCTCACGGCGCACAAGGAGGGAGGCAGACACACCCCCTACTCCAACTCGCCCCTCTCCTACACTCAGTCCTGAGGGAGGGAGGGAGGGATGGAGGGAGGGAGGAGACTAGAGCGGAGGACGTAGTAGTGTAGAACTGGTAGAGACGAGAATCACCCAACCAGATGCTAATCCCTCCTGATGGTTTATGTAACCACAGGTCACATGACCCTGGCAGCGACGTGATGTCACCGCCTGCCCTGCTCTTGTTTTTGTGGCAGTAGAGTTGCCAGCCTCTCTCACACACACACACACACGGCACAAGACAGCCGATTGGAGACGACACAGGCGCACTCTCTACCTCACGCTCACAAGCAGCCCCGTCTCGTGCCCCTGGCCTCTTCCCATCCTCTCCACAGACCCCGGGATGTACGGTCGCCGTGTACGATTTGGGGAAGAAAGCGTGGGATAAGGAAGAGGAGGAGGGGGGGGGGGGGGAGATAGCGTTCTGTCGTTTGATTGGAGGGGCCGGCTGACCGACAGCTCGATGAGAGACGGGGTGATCCGTGTGCAGGGCCGAGACGAGATGGGCATGAAGCTGCTCTTCTGGGAGCTGGAGCAGCACCTGAAGAGGTAACCCTGGGCTTCCTTCTCCTTCTTTACATTTACATTTAGTCGTTGAGCAGACACTCTTATCCAGAGCGTCTTACAGTAAGTACAGGGACGTTCCCCCCGAGGCAAGTAGGGTGAAGTGCCTTGCCCAAGGACACGACGTGACTTGGCACAGCCGGGAATCAAACTGGCAACCTGATTACTAGCCCGATTTCCATCATCGCTCAGCCACCTGACTCCTCTCTCCTTTACCTCTCTCTCTCCCTCTCCCTCGGTCTGTCTGTGTGTTCGTTCTGGAGCAGTGTCCAGTATCCAGAAGACTCTTTCAGTTTATTGTCAGCTGCCACTGTGGACGGCAGACAATAGGTTCGCTGAGCTGCACTGAGACTGTATACAGAGAGCATACAGTTCTCTGTCTGTCTCAGTGTCTCTCCCCGCTACCAAAGTGGCAGTATCAGGATGGTGGTTGTATTGACTGAGTGATTTGGAGAACTGCTGGTTCCTCGGTAACTATGGACATCTTTTTCGAATCCCACGTCGGTTTATCGACTCTGCCGAATGGTGTCGTCCTTGTTTCTTTGTTTCTTTGTATCGTTGTTCTGCGTTTCTTCACAGTTGTGGCGTGAGGTTGCCACATCCTTCATGTCTGTTGCAAATCTGCATTTTGGAGCTTGTGTCCTCGCTGTGTGCTGTGTGGCCTCGCCTAGATGAGTGTTGTGTGGTGGGAGGGTGGGAGTCGCAGGCTTTGTCTTCATGCTGACAGTTGACAGTTTAGTGTCCTTTCGTAGTGTGTGTGTGTGTGTGTGTGTGTTCTTACTAAATGTATTGGATGAAATTGAGGTTAGGCCATGTCACGTGTCTGTCTTCAGTAGGTCATGTGATCGAGGACCATATATGGCACATCCTCTGGGGCAGTGGTTCCCAAGCCTGGTCCTCAGGGACCCCCTGTCCTGCATGTTTGAGACGTTTCCCTGCTCCAACACACCTGATTCAAATGAACAGTCCTAAGCAGGCTTCTGCAGAGCTGGATAACGACCCCGTTCATTTGAATCAGGTGTGTTGGAGCAGGGAAACGTCTAAAACATGCAGGACAAGGGGGTCCCTGAGGACCAGGGTTGGGAATCACTGCTCTGGGGTATTGACCATGTTTTCATGGCGAGACATGCATATGATGTCAGCAAAGGGTCGTGATCCTTAGTTGTGGTTGGAGTCGAAACCACAAGGAGGTTCAACGTGTCCCTTGACTGTTGTCATTGACCTGGTAGGGAAGGTCAAGGGCAGAGCTGTACAGGACGCAGAGAACGACATAATGAGTTAAGCCCCCTTTTCTGGAACAGCGCCCGCCCGGTGACCCTGTCGACCAGCCATTTAGCCCCTGGGCTAGTTAGGAACGGAGCTCTGAGCTATTAAGGTGCTCTTGGCCTTCCTTGGCTAGGGAGGGAGGAAGAAAGGGGGGTAAAGGTCAGCATCAAGGCCCTCCAAGAGTCAGAGCAAGGGCCCGGGGGGGGGGGGGGGGGGGGGGGGGGGGGGCGGCGAGGACAAGCTGTGCCCTGCTGCAGGTTTATATTTGGGCTCCTGTAAGTCTTTAAACCGGAGTCCAGTCAAACGGCTCCGGACGAGATAAGCGCGCGTTGAGCCTCTTACAGAGCCTCTGGGTCTCAATGGGAGCTGTGCAGTGTTTGATTAGGATAAGACATCTATACTGGGAGGCTGTACAGGGCATTCTGGACCAGGCTATGTTTGAACGTCCACCTCCCTGCACCCGGAGACGCAACGGCAACGGCTGCTTTCTGCTGGGAGAAGGGCCCCAGCCGTGAAGCAGGAGCCCAGCCGTGAAGCAGGAGCCCAGCCGTGAAGCAGGAGCCCAGCCGTGAAGCAGGAGCCCAGCCAGCTGGAGCCAGACTACTCCCAGATCCACACAGTAGAAGAAAAGTGCTGGTGGAACTTGGATTCGATTGATTTCCTCGCGTATTTCTGCTTTTAAACGCACTCGTTTTTTTGCTCTCCAAATGTTCAAAGGACAAATAGTAAGCGTGGCAGATAACCAAGGACTAGGAGTGCACAGTTCCAACAGTGTCGTCGTGTTTAGGGCCGAGGAACTGTCTGTTTTTTTCTCCCCCCCGAGACACAATTCCAGAACAGCGACATCATATCTTAAGTATAACAACGCAAGTGGTGGTGGATGTAGGTGTAGGCCAGTCAAGTAGCGGTGACATCACTTGAAGGCTGTAGTATGTGGAGCCTGCTGTTAGACTGCTCATTAGAACTGGAGTGTTCTGTGTGATAAGCAGGCAGTCCTGTGGTGCTTTTGAAGAGCTTGGATTCCAGGCAGATGCCCAGATACCCACGTGAGGACATTGGTAAAACGATTAGAAACCTGTAACTAACCTAGGGCTAGATGGGGTGACTAGGACTGGAGGCCTACATTAGGATTTCTTGGACCACCGCAGCACATCAACCAGTGTGTGTGGTATTGGCTTGCTTGCAAATGTTCCTGTGGCCCATTCTGTCCGCACCAGTTATCCGCAGACCTGAGCAGAGTTCAGAACCTATATACATTTACATTTAGTCATTTAGCAGACGCTCTTATCCAGAGCGACTTACAGTAAGTACAGGGACATTCCCCCAAGGCAAGTAGGGTGAAGTGCCTTGCCCAAGGACACAACGTCATTTTTGCACGTTTGCTGGGAATCGATCTGGCAACCTTCTGATTACTAGCCCGATTCCCTAACCGCTCAGCCATCTGACTCCCTATTATCCCGGTTATTTCCACATCCTACAAATTCTCTCACTCTGTCTTCCAGATGAGCACAGTGTTAATGCTTGCTGAAACAGGAAGGTGATCTCGGGCTGAAATGAAGGTGGTTGGCCACATCTACATTGGTCTTCCCACCACTGGTTAGATGAAAACATTTTTCAGTGGAAGGAGCCTCCCTCGATCACACCATGCCTCCCCCCCTCCCTCTTTCCCCTCATGCCCTTCTCCTCTCCCTTGTGCTCAAGTAGGGTGTGTCTGAGGCTATATGTTTGTGTGTTCTGTGTGTGTCTGTGTTGGTAAGAGGTTTCTGGTGTGTGTCACTTGTAGGATTTATAGGTGTTTAAGACAGACGTCCATTCTTCTCACTCTCTCCCTCCCTTTCTCCCTTCCACTCCCACTTATGAGGTCTTTATCCACTTAGTCATTGACACTAACATCCCTTCCGGTGTTGGGCTGAAGCCAAGTTTCCATGACACCTTTTACAGGTGGGGAACCCAAGATATTACTAACGTCCCCCATTTGTGGATGTGTTATGGAGTTCATAAATATCTTTCACCCATATCCACTGCGAGACATCCACATTGTGGTAAATAATAGAAGCACATGCCTATGGCTGCAGTGCCGAGAGGCTCAAAGACAGGTCTGCGGTTGTTTGTAGGTACATTTCTTTCTGTAAATGAACTGTAGTTCAACCTCATAAGAGAGCTGCATATGGCTGGGTGCTGTTCTCCATGTTGACTATTGACAGCTATGTTTACATGATTGATTCACTCCAAGCTGTCGTTTGGTGCCTGGACTATTATAGAGATGGAGCTCACTGATGTAACTTGTGTTAGTACTCCCTCGTGCCCTTGATGTGGTATTGAGCGCTATTCCAAACGACTGCCACACCATGTTTGTTTCGGTCAGGAATTTCCATGTGAGCTCCAGTTATTTGATTTTGATACGCTAACGTACCTCACGTTTCTGTTGGTCAGCGAGTAATAGGCAGAAGATTTGGTTTTGTTTATGGTGGTAACGAGATGATTAAACCCAATGTTCCCATTTGCAAATGTTGCTCTCTTTGTGCTGCGGCAGACATGAGGAGATAATGTGCCACTTTGACCAGCTGATTGTCTGTAGCTGAGCCCCTCTCCTAACCACATCCATGTTTTCACTGCATTCAATATACCTTTTGTTAAACTTAAATGTAGTCCTAGTTCTTCTGGTTTCCTTTCTGTTAATCCTATCAGCAAATACATCCCCTCCAGTAATGTGAAGCTTGCTGTGATTGCGGCTTCCTTCAAGTGAAGTTGGTTAATGTCCCACTCCCTCTGTCCTGGTCTGGTGATTAAGACACATCTCGACATGCCTTCTGCTTAAAAAAACACACCCTGATAAACATAGTTATGAAATCCACATTCTTGGGGAAGTGATGTGCTGCCATTTGTGGTACAGTTATGTGTCGTTAAATTAGTTTCTGAATGTATTTTGTTTATTGAATAGGTGGTATGAGGTCCTACTTGTCTGATAAAGGGGTTTCCGTATTGATAGACTGGCCACTAGGGGGTGGTGGCGAGACGCGAAATCCCTGAATTTAGACATTTCACTTACCAAACAGCGTATTTTATTTTAACTTGCACGCAATTGAAGGCATTTCAAACTGCACTTGTTAAACTATAAACTAAAGTATATGCATTCGACCGTGCTCAGTTATATTGATTTTTTTAAATTGCTAACTGTAATAAAAAGGGTTGTTTATGTAGGCTATATATTGATTCCATTGTTTTCTCTTCTGCGGCAGAGCTAGTTAATAAACAGCTCTTCTATTTTCTATTTTTCTTGAAAGAAATGCAGTGTTGCTTCTTCCCATCTCATCCGGTTTTTCCCGGTTTTCGTTTTACTGCTTCCCCTCCCTTTCTTGAATAATTTATTCTAATAATGTCGGCTGAGGCGAAGGTTGGGGCGTTCCCACATATTTTAGTCAAATTTCTTACTTCCTCAACCTATAGGATGCAGTCTCGAAGTGTTTGTCTTGGATAAATTATGCGATTGTCCCAGGCTGCAGAATTTTAGCAGAGCTTAGATGAGCTGACCTTGGATATTGTTTGTGCTGCGGTGGTTGATGCACAGACTCCGCGGGACAGCAGGTCCACTGACGGAACACCAAGTGCCTGTATACCTCAACTAAAAACCAATGGTCTATCGAAAACCTTTTTGAAATAGGGCTGTCCAGTGGAGATTCTGTTTGGATTATCCTGTTTATAATTTTTTTACGGATGGTATAGCATGAATACTCCGTGTTATACAGTGGCGATGGATCTTGGTGTTTGCCAGTTGAGAAATTTTTCCATATCGTTTTTGTCTTCGTTACTGGGAACAGAGAGTTCGCCAGTCCTTCTCGACAATAGGTAAATTCGAATTGTTTCTTGAAAAGGCTATCGACAAAGAGTCGGTGTCGTTTGTGTTGCTCGTATTTTGTTGCAATATGCTACTGGTTGTGGAGGATGAGTGTTCTTGTGTCTGGGATAAAGAGATTTCATACAATGTATTTAATAGTAAAATATAAGGCTCTTAAATTGCCATTACGATTCGAAAGAGAAAGTATGATTTGGTGGGTCGCTGGTTTTGCTGTCAACCGCAGCTTCGATGGATGTTGTGTGCAGATTACAAAGCAACCCTTAGATGTGTGCTTTATGTTGAATCTGAAGTGTAAATATGTAATTTCTCTAACATTGAATCTATTTTATTATCTCCTATCTGTTTTAAATTCTTAATTGTTTTGAGTATGCTAAACGGCTGCTTTTTTGTTCATTTACAGTTCGTCGGGTGCCAGTGTTGTGGCCATAGACAACAAAATCGAACAGGCAATGGTAAGTTAAATCGTGTCGTCTATTCGTACGTCATTAAATCGCACTGCTATTAGACCAGACAACTTTTCATGTACGCTAAACATTATTCTTAGAATAGCCTACATATTGTCCCTCAAATAATTATGCCTTCAAATGATTGCATCAGTTTGTAGAGAATGAATGGGTTACATAACCTGCTCAGTCGGCCACATAATGTATAGCAGCTCGATTAGGCTATCTTAGACACTTACATTCTAGTTCTAGATTTAAAAAGTTACTTTGCTATTTGGTCAAGTGTGCCGTGCCCAATACATTGGCCATAATGTATGAATTGTGCGCGCTAAGTAGGCTATATGCATTGCTGAATAGTTTATAATATCATAACTCATTCTACTAATTTTAACACTTTGTTTTGATTTCAAAACTAGTGAATCGTTTTGTGTGTAAGTTAATGAGTTAGCAAGTTTGAAATTAAAGCTATCGTCTGTAATATCAACTTTATTCTTCAGAACTCTAGTCACTGGAACTGTGCCTAAACGCACTCACGCAATGTTGTTCCTTTGCTCTGTTGCTAGGCAAATTTAAACGCTTTGACACCTGGATATAAATATCTCGGTCTGTGATTGGCCATATAAATGTGGGCCGGCCATTTTGTCGGTTTACTGTGACGTAATAAATTTTGTCGTTCTAGAGTCCGGGGAAGGGGAAAGAAGCACATTGGGAATATACATTCTAGAATCTACTGATTTGTTGTCTGGAAATTAAATATAAGTTCGTCACAATGCAACTGAAAGAAAAAAATCTGTAATTGTAGTGTTAAGACCCTGAAATAGTTACATGTTACAGTAATGTTTTCATAGAACACATATAATGTCTTTAGACCTATTGAATGATATAATTGATCTAAATCCCTTAATTGTCAGTAAAGTCATTTCAGTTACATGAGTACAATAGTAAACTAATAGGCAATAGTAAACTAAAACTTGTCTTGTCTTTTTAGGACCTGGTGAAGAGCCACCTGATGTATGCAGTGCGTGAGGAGGTGGAGGTGCTCAAGGAGCAGATCAAGGAACTGATAGAGAGGAACTCGCAGCTGGAGCAGGAAAACACCCTACTGAAGAAGCTGGCCAGCCCAGAGCAGATGGCCCAATTCCAGGCCCAGGTCCAGACAGGCTCCCCCCCAGCCCCCACACAGGCCCCGGTGCCACAGCCCAGTGGCCCGGCCCTGCCTGCATCACACAACTCTGGGCCTTCTGCGTAGCACAACCCTTCACCTCCTTGGAGAGGGGTGGTCCACAGCTACAGACTGACTGACAGACAGACCTGCTATCGCCGCAGAGCTAGCCTGCTACCACAGCAGGAGCCTACGCTGTTAAGACAAGAATTTGCACATGTTTAACTCTCCAGATGAACAGAATGGGAGGGGGGGGATCGTCATGTGAAGCTTTAAACACGCTATCAAGGACAATCTGAGAGCGGAGAGAGGAGATAGGAGTACTGTTAAGAGAGAATTAACTTTGCCAAATAAATCCATGGACGTGAATTGCTGCCGATGGTAAAGAAAACAAACCAGACAGGTGGACATTTCTCCAGAAAAAAAAGTATCACTGTGCCGGTGTCAATGGATTCTAAGTGATTGTGCTTGTACTTCAGTAGTGGGGTGGGGGTGGTGAGGATTGTATTGGCTTGTGTTGTCACCACGCTTTGCAGAATGCTGTAGTGTGCATACAGGGGTTTTCCCCGAGCCAGGAGCTTTAGAGAAAAAGAGGGAAACAAAGGCGGACTTACGGAGGAAGGGCGAGGAAGAGAGAACCTCGCGTAGTGACTAAGTAAAGAATGACCAGGATTATCATCATAAAACGTGAGTCCCCATCTGGCATGGGGCGAGAGGGGCGGGGGGGCGGGGTGCAAAGGGGGTTCTCATCACTTGCATTGACGTCATCATTTTGACTGTGGGGTTGAAGGGAGGAAAAACATGTTTAGGTCAAAGCAGCAAGAGAGAGTTGATTATATTTTTCAGTATTTAAGTTTGAGCCCTGTTATTTTTGCCCTTCTTAAGCCCATCCTGTATGCTTCTCTTCTCCCATTGTGGCATGTTCAAATATACGGGGGGTTGAGATATAGGGCTAAGCTGCATTTTCAAAGGAGAGTCGATGGGCGTATGATGTATATTTCTGTATATTTAGTGTAAGTACAGTGTAAAATAGTGATATCAAGAGGAAAAAAACTGATGCTATTTAGGTTGTACAAATTGAGAGGGAAGCTAGTAATGGGCTGGCCTTGGTGAATTGTGCAGCCCCTTTTTAAAGCTGTAATTCAGGACTATGGAGTTTCACAGGAGTGTAGGATAATCACCTGACAGAACACAAGACAGACAACCATATGACTTGCTGCAAGAATAACTCTTTACTGTAAAACCATTGTTCACTTGAATTTATTTTGAAGTATTGCATCCTCGCTTTTTTTTTTTTTTCCTTAACTTTTTTTCATTATTTGACAGTGAAGTACTACCGGGTGATCAAATCTTTAACTTAACACTTTACTCTGAACATCATAAAAAGAAACTGCGATGGAGTTTTTGCATTCTATGTATCAGTTGTATGCTCATGTTTCTGTGCATGTTTCCTCAAACCAGATGAAAAGTTGTAACATACATAAAACAATTGCACTTGACAGTTGCACTGCACAACTTCAAATAAAACATGTTAAAGGAGTAATAATAACCCTTGTTCCCTATCTTCTGTTTAATATACCGCTCTTTGTTTGTGTTGTGAATGAAGGATCAGGAGACCTAACTCTCCAGTGGTATCCATGCCTCCACAAAGGTGGGGTTATGTGCATAAGGGGCCAGCTCTATGATTTAGCTTAAGTGATTGGCTGATTTTTCTCTGTCACCTGACCGTTTCTACTGTAGCGGTCATGTGTATCATCATGCTGGTTCCCACTGTGCTGCCATGTGTTGTGGAGAATGTGGCTTGATCAAATCATCAATTGAAAGGGACCAGTTATAAAGATATCATCTATTGGACCATTTAAAAATCACCCAAAAATGCTCTGTCATACATCAGCGGCAAGATTAAAGTGACATAATTGTCACATAATTGACATTATTACAAGTTCACATCAAAATTTTGCTCAGAAGTCCATATTATTATGTCAGAACCATTAGTTGTCTTCACATTGCTGTTATCTCTGCTGTCATGGTTCAGTGTTGTGTAATCCACCTTCATGGCCATCCTGAACTAAGCAGATGGAATTTGCCATGCAAGATAAGGCTATGTATTTGTCTTATCTCCCACAGAAAGATCCAGATGGTAGTTATGGTGTGGAGGGGTCAGGCACACTAGGAAGCTGCTCTCTTAAACCGCAGACAGTAGAAAAGCTACAGCAGGAACGAGCAAGAGTCTGAGTCAGCAGGACTCTGGAGTTCTGACATAATCTATGGGAAGTGATCTAAGGACTGATCCATAGGTTAAGGATCAATGACTGATGCAATGGATTCGTTATTTCAATGGAGATCACAGATGTGTGTCAATACTGTTCTGTAGGATTGTATCCTATACACATGGGTGCGGTATAGGGGGGAAAAGTTACGACAAATCCAAGGGCCCCTGACTGACAGGCCCAAAAAAATAGAAAAACGAATATAAATGATTAAAAAAAAAAAAACTCCCGTGTGAGGTTGATAGGTGACAGCAGTGTATCAGAGTTTATGGAACAAGATCAGATTTGCTGGATTAGTTAGGGTTAGAAAAGGGGGATGTTATGAGGTTAAGTCCATGTCATCTTGGTTTGTTGGTCAGAGTTGTAGCTTGACATTATGCTTCGCAGCCATCTAAAAGTGAGGAATGCAGATACTTGACACTTGACTTGATCTCATCTGAGGAGTGGTTCTTAGGCAGTAAACACACTGAAAACAATCATTTAGAAATCCTTCTGTCTGAGGTGGGCTGAATGTGAGTATCTTGGACACATTTTGGGAGAGCTCATTCAAAAGTGGAACTGATACCAGACACTTCCCGAACGCTCTTCACATTTATTTGAAAAAGGTTCTCACGCAACACAGATAATTTTAGAAACAAAGTACTGTGGTACATTGTCAGCAGGAGTCACGTAATCGAACACACACACACACACACACAGAAAGAAATGCACACAAACACACAAGTGCTAAGGCACTGTAGGGGGAAAGTCCAGCCAGTGTGGTTCAGCCAGTGAGTAGAAAAATCAGTCCCAGGACAATGTAAACGCTGAGCAAAGGAAGGATAAGGATAGAGGAAAGGGTGAGGATGGAAGGAGGGATGAGGATAGAGGAAAGGATGAGGATGGAAGGAGGGATACAGGGGAAGAGTTGTCAGACAGATTCAGCGAGTTTGTTCCGGGTCGGCAAAGTTGTCCGTGTTTCTGGCTAGCCTGGCCTGTAAAGGACTCTGGCTGATGGTGACCAACTACCCCAGACTGGGTGAGGAAGATGTTACGGAGGAGAGATACTCTTGAGTGGGTCCTCTGGATTACATTCCCATCCGGATACTCTGGATGATCTGGAAGATGGCTGAGAGAGAATAGGAGAGAAAGAGGAGTTACATACATACAAGAACCACTTCCGACTTCCCGAGGAGGACAATGGGTGAGTGTGTAAGAACTGTACTGTTGCCATGGTGATAAATGAACATGTCCTCAACAGCCTGGCAACTTTTCTATAGTCTGAGTCACATGGGAATACAAAATGGACAGTGCAAAATTGATTTGTATCAGGTAATGAAACAGCATGTTTGTCACTGAGATATATTAGTTATACTATTAGCATTCTACGAATATATATCGATGACATGTCTTTTATATTGTATTTACCTGATCCACAGACAACAAAGACGAAGAGAGCCAGAAGCCAAGGCCCGACTGGATACTTCTCTTCCTGTGGTCGCTGTGGGAACAGCAGATCACAGCAGTCACCATGCTTTTTATTTCTTCATTTCATTCATCTCTCTATCTAGTGGGGACAGTGTGTACACAGTTTGTTCCTGGTTTAATAATGTGTCATAAGTTTTACACAATCTTTATGCAATCATCTATAAACACCCAGATCGACATGCACATTTTGGTTTGATTGTGTGTTGTTTGAACAGGTTTCACGAGCTCCCAAAAAAGCAAACAATTCAGAAGAAATAAAACCCTTGAGGGGTAAGGGGAGGGACGGATAAACAGACTCAACTGTCACGACACACTAAAACTCTGAACATACAGTATACAACATGTGCGGAGTCAGACATACCAAGGTCACAAGTTAGGTTTAGGCTTGTTCTCCTGTTCTTTCCTGTGGACTGTGAGAAGACCGTGGAAGCCTGAGAAGCCTAAATGGGTCTAATGATACCCTGAGATCTGCAGAGTCGGCATGTCCTGAAGCCTGTCCTCTCAGCACATGAACATACAGTAGCTCACATGGAAAACACGAGAGGAAAGCCTTGCCTCTGCAGTCTAGACCAACACGAGACTGACTGTCAAAACCGCAACCAAGCATGTGGTCAGAATTATGTCATGCCTCTGGATCAAAACTGTAGGCTGATGTGGTTACATTGTTGAGACAAACATGATCCAACATATACAGGGCATGGGGTGCTTCAATAGCAGAATGCACCAGGAACACACAAGGAGAATCAGTATCACTTCAGCAAGGGAACCCCCTTGGACAATAGTCTGGTATGTAATACATAATCCTTCATCATAGGTAACTCATAACTGGTTGAAACTCCAGCGCACTCTCTGCAACAACAGAGCTAGAGAAAAAGGTTACTGCTCCTCTGGGCTCACTGAAATCTCACATTCCTGAGTGATAACACATATGATGATCCTACAATCACCTGTCCTGTGGGCCCTTGGTTAAATACAGCGGTGGACAGTTACACTAAAGAGTCAAGGTACACCGCACCTGCCACATGTATGTACTTCCCGGTATCCTATAACCCAGTCTGTCTGGTTAGCTCATGTCTCCTACCTCTGCTTAATCATTGACGAGACGAAAGCTTAAACAGTGGGACACTAGGCTCTGAAGTAGACTAAATACAGGGTTCGAGTCGCTAATGTTCAACATATCGCCAACCGGCATCTCCACATAGGTTGTGGCACTACTACGCATGGAGCACCGGTATTTTGATAATGGGTTGCCGTTACGTAGGAAGGCAGAGACCACAAATACAAGGACTAGACTTGATTCTACATTTATTTAGCTGTTGTTGTTATTTTATATATCTGACTGACTTCAAACAACAGCCTATTAAATCTAGAGGGAACTAAAAAGGTTACAGCATGCAAGGTTTGGCCAGATGCGCTGTTACAGCCCTAACTGTCAATCACCATGCAGGATATTTAACGAGAGGTAGGTTAGCCTTAAGAATGAATAAAAATGAAAGTGATGGGAGATGTGTTCTTGGAAACATGCAATCGTTAACAGCAATCATTCAGAAACATCTATGTCATGTATGCATCCCTCTCCAGCTATGAAGGGGCTTATCCTGCCAAGAAAAGCCTCGTCTCACCAGCGTCTTTGCAACGTTGCCTCTCTGTGTGATGTTTTTGCTGTGTTTTTCGTTTGCCATACGGATCCTTTGTTTTGCTACCATCTTCTGAGAGTGGTATTCTTTATGAAAAATTATGTATTCCGCTTTGTTTTGATGCAGTAAGCTAATGATGCCACCAGAACCCCACTCCTCTGCACCTGCTGTCGCGCGCTTGGAAGGATGTGCGCTGCCTTCCATAGAGCAGGGCACGCGCCGAATGGTAAACCTTTTTTTACATTATTATCTCAGATCTTCGTTTTAAATCTAATTACTTGTATTTCTTTGTTAACACACTCTGCACTTTTCTCATGGATAATTTTGTTTAATATTTTGACTGCCACATTTTTAGTGGCCAATGATTGGAAAGTGTTATGGCAAAAATCATAGGTCACATGATAATAAAGTCGGCCCAAACACTTGAACAGTATGTTGAAAGCTTCAAAATTTATTGGATCATCACATATCATGTTTGACGTTTAAAATGTTATATATTGAACTGGTATATCTCAAAGATGAAAGTGAATACACAAATGCCTAAAACTGTATTCTCAATCTATCTGAAACGGTAGAGTGAATGCACACAGGTGGACAGAATCTAAGTGACAAGGAGGAAAATGAGGAGGGGACTAGGAGAAGAGGGAGAGAGACAAAGAATCGGGCCACAGCATTGTAGCAGTCAGCCTAACTACACTGGGGGTGATGATAAGAGTGGTTGCCTAGCAACTCCATCTAGGGTGTGTGCGACAGAATGGAAGGACTGCAGCCAGAGCAGTGAGTTGTCCTGACATAACCACCACATGATTCCTGCATGTGTGTGTGTGCGTGTGTGTGTGTGTGTGTGTGAAGGTGTATGTGTGTCTTTGTGATGTGTCTCTCAGGTGTATGTCTCAAATGAACCACATGGAGAGCAGTCTTTTCTTAGCCACATGTGGATAGTAAAGCAGAGCAGAAGGCCCCCACAGTACCTGTACCTGTGGGATGACCGCATCTCTCATTCTACTCAGGCACATCTCAGCCTTGCTGCTTGAGCAGCATGCCAATGAGTCAATACACTACACTACACACGCACACACTCACCCACATATAGCTCAATGAATGACATCATGCTGTAGATTAGTCTCGTTAGTTAGACTGGAAAGGGTTGATGTAACTGTACAGTTCACAACATCCTAAGGAGTCACATAACAAGCGTGACTGTAACCTAACCTTGGGTGTAGGGGCCTCTCCTTTCACTCTGCAGTGCCCTGCCTTTGTTGCGGCTGGTGACTGAAAAGGGTCAGGCCCTTTGATGCTGCCTCTCTTTGTTGTTAAACCTGGTTTAAACCTTTCTCGCTGGAATCAGGCTCAATCTCGAGGCAGGGATTTGCAACTGTTCTAACAAGACACAGATTGCTGTGTGTAATTGTGCCAGTAGCCCTATCCTACTGGCACTTGTGGCAGGCAACAGGGGGAATATTTGACACCGATTCAGGTCTGTTTACCTCAAATGTTTTAAGTACACTTCAAGTCACCTTACAGTAATCAGGCGTTGGTTTTAAACCTCGACGTGAGGGGAAGGTAAATAGTAGTTGGTGCTAGCAAAACAAGTGCCCTTGACCACCTGAAACGTGATCTATGAATCCAGGTAATGTGAGGCATGGGCGGAGGGGGATGCTTGGGTGTGAAGGTCAGACGAACAGAGTAGCTTGTGTGCCAATGTAGGTCTCTGGGTTTACACTCATTATAGCCAAACAAGCTGCTCTCTCTCCCTTTCTCTGTCTCTCTGTCTCTCTGTCTTTCTCTCTCTGGCCTCAATACTATAGTAATTGCTCTGGGAGGCCAAGGCTCTAGTGATTCACATGTAATTTAAAATGTCACTCATAGACATAAGCCTGAACCTACACTCAACACAAAACACACACACATTGTCTACGCAACCATGCTGTTTTTTCTAAAAGATGTGTGACATTGAACAAGTTGTATTTCCACTGCTTTTGTGAGCCTGCCTTGTGTCACCTTCACCGGGAAAGCCTCCTGTTATTTCTGCTTTCTATACTGGCTCTGGCTCTCTCTTTGCTTTTTTAGAATATAATCATCTGACATTGGTGACATGGGCCTCCCCTCTTGCACTGAAACAAACCTACTCTAAAGTGACTTTGTATTTGAAACTTTATTTTGAAGCCGGGGGGGGGGGGGTACTGGGTGGGTTGGCTATTGTTCAATGACAATAATCATCATAGCAGATCTGTTGTGAGCTCATTGGCGTTTTCCAGAAGGTGAAGCGAGTTGATACCTATGAGTCACGCATATCAGCGGGGTGACAGGTAAGAGGCAGCAAAAGGAGGGTGGCGAGAGGGAGACATGAGGTGAGAGAGGAAGTGGAGAAAGGACAACGGTGGAGAACAATGTCTGCCACTGTCAGTTGTACCAGAGTCTATTAAGTGCTGTTAAGCTACTATTGAAGTCAGCCCTTCGGCATAGATTAACTAGATCCGGAAGGAAAGAACCTCTTCTAAGCCTTGAGTCTTATGCCATTCTAATTTTACTGCAAGGTACCTGTCAAGTGCCGGAGTTCAGGACTGTAAGTCAATGGGAGAGAGAGCATGCACATCCAGTAACATTCTTATTCAGACCAAAGTAAAAAGGTTAGAGAATTTGTTTATTTATTTAAAGTCTTCCACACGGCTGGAGGTGGAATCAAGAGTATATATTTATTTCTCTCTGTCTGTGTTTGTCTCTGTCTGTCTCTGTCTGTATGGCTGCCTGAATGTCTGTTTGTCTTTCTTTCTTTCTTTCACACACACACACACACACACACACACACACACACACACACACACACACACACACACACACACACACACACACCCACACACACACACACACGCACACAACCCGGATGAAGCGGATGGCGAAGGAGAAGCTCCATAGCATATTTAGGTCAGAAGTGGAAAGTAGGCCAGGCAAACCGTCAGAGACCCAGCACCCTGGAGTGTTGCCCCCCCCCCCCCCCCCCCCCCCCCCCCCCCACACCTCCTTTCCACCTCCATCCCTCCCTCTCTGGTACCTCTGAAAGGCCAATGTTGTAGATTCCTGGCTCTGTACTTAAACAATGCCTCTAAACCACAACCGCGGCCCATGGACCCTTTAAGGCACAATGTAAATCCATTCTATTATGTACGTCTATGGCAGTGGTTCTCAGTCCTGGTCCTTATGCCCCCTTAGCCTGCATGTTTTGAGATATTTCCCTGCTCCAACACACCTGATTCAAATGAATGGGTCGTTAGGTGTGTTGGAGCAGGGAAACGTCTAAAACATGCAGGGCAGGGGGGGCCAAGGACCAGGATTGAGAACCACTGGTCTATGGGAAAGCTTGAGAGATTTGTTTCGACTTAGAAAGAGAGACCCATAAGATTTATGAGTGCAGTTCCTGGTGTGCCCTCGGGTTTCCAGAGACTGTGGATCCTAAGACAGCTCTTAATGTTAGAGTATAGACACTAACCAGGCACTAAGGACACACACATACTGTTCACATACACAGAGTCTCGCCTTTGCTGTAATGACCCAACAATACTTTCGTGCTGACTGACACAGTTGTTTTTGAAAAGCTATGAGATAGAAGGCAACAGTAGACTCAATGACAGTTGAAGTGTGTTTTTGTTATGGTAGCCAAAGCTGACAGTGTTGTTGAGCCTGTCTGGGTGACAGAGAGGAATGCATCTAATCTTAACCAGCACACGGCCAACTCCAGACATTAAGGCTGAAGCCAACTTCACATGAGTCAGACAAGGACACGTGAGGGCGTGGTGCTCCAGGACAGGAAAAACAGCCTCAGGGGGGAACATACCAGGGGTAGGGGAAGGGGCCCAGTGGCAGGTAGAAATATATTGAATGGAGGATGTGATTTCACACATTGGCTGGTTTTAATCCTGGTTTTTATTTTAGTGTTAAGCCAAGAAACAGAGGAGAAAGAGAGTGAGCAAGGAATCGGGAGATGTAGGCTACTGGGAGATATATTGAGAATAAGAAAGGGATGAGGCAGGGTGATAGAGAGGAAGTCCAGGCAGTTCAAGTGAGAGCAGTGTTCCATTAAACTATCTGGTGATTTATTCACCTGTTACTGATTCACTCTGCTCATTTGTCACTGGGAGAAAGGCTTCTTGTCTCTTTCAGACAGGAAACAGACATTTGCAAGGGGGGGGGGGGGGTGAGGGGTGGCAGTCAGGGGAATGGAGTTTGTAGGTGGGAGTGTAAAGAGAAGGAAAGAAAGGACAAAATCGAATGAAGGGTTTGTGATTAAATCACATTGAGTCCATTACATCTGTAATAAGTTACTTATGGCAACTGTTATTCTGATTCAATTCCCCAACAAACAAGGGTTCTTGATCATGCACATGACTAAGAGCCAAATCTCTCCTTTTGTAATACAGTACTAGTGTGTGTATGTGTGTGTGTGCTTGCATGTGTTTGTGAAGTTGTATTGTTTGGCAAACTTGAACATCAGATTAGTCTGCCAGGCCATACCCCTCGGCTGTGAACCAATACCATTTCACTTGATGTGTTTGCTCTGATCCAGGCATGCGATGGGAGGCCTTGACTAGACCTCTGGAGACCTGCCCCCCTGGTTTGACATGGCACGCAGCAGCCAGACTCAAGGTCTGCACCAGAGTGACCGTGTGCATTGTTAATCTTCTCCAGTTCAGCTTTTTGTCTCTCTCGTGTCAGAGAAACAGAGTGCGCCGAACAAAAAGCGACACGCACGCGCTCACGCGCTCCTGCACACGTGTACGAGCACTCTCGCGCCATCCGGGTCTGGAGTCGACGTTTTAAAAAGAGGAGGGAAACCCATCACTCGGTGGCTGCTCTCAACGCTGCTTGTGAAGAGAGAAAAAGAGAGAGAGAGGGGGTGGCGCAGAGCGATGGTGGAAGCAGGATGTGCTGGCCCAGCAGTGCAAAGGGGAGAGGCCCACTGTAGCAGAAACAGAGGGGCGGTGGTGGCTCAGGGTGGTTTGGGGGAGGGGGGGGGGGGGGCACGCGTGTGTCACTACTCAGCCCTCTTTGTCCCGGCACAGCGGACGATTAGTGGTCCCATCTCTTCTTTGTCCAGGACTTCTAGTGGTTCTGTAGGCTGGACTCAGCTCATATTGTCCGGGCGTGGGCATCACACAAAACCAAGCGTGCTGTGGTAGCAGCTAGCCGTTGCTTTTTTAGTGGCTAACCTTTACAGGGACAAAGCAGGGGGGGGACAAAGGAAGCACAATGAGATATAGCAGGCATGAAAACCCCAGAGAACGCAAGAATGAGAGCCAGCGAGGACGCATGAACACGCGCGCGCGCGCGCCGACGCACACATGCACACACACGAGTAAGCGTGATCACATCGCACACTCACAAGGGAATGCATGAGCGCACGCTCTACCAGGTTTCGGTCAGTGTTTCAGCAACATCCGGGGCATCTAGATCCAGCACATTCAAGCTCACATACTGTATTTGGAGATGTGGAGACTTTTTCCTCTGTAGCTTTGACACTGTGCTGAGGTCGGTCTGAGGAAGCACTCTGTTTCCCAGCCTCCCTGCCTCTCCCCCCCCCCCCCCCCCCCCTACCAGCTGTGTGTGTGCGCGTGTGTGTCACATTGCTGCATGACTAGCCGGCTCATCGCTCCTTTGATGTTCAGCTCCCTGTGAGCTTAGACATGGCCTCCATTATACTTGCCTTCCCTAGCTATCACATTCCATTGTATTAACCTTCATAGTTTCTTTCCGTCTCTTTCCATTTCTCTCTCTCAACCTCTCTCTCTCTCCGACAGTTGTTGAAGAGTTTTTGCCAAAGGGACAAATAGCAGGATAGCTAAACTGATTCATGAATATCCTTTCCCCCCATGTCCTCTCCTTCTCTCTTTTTATTTCTGTCTCTCTGCCTTGAGAGCTCTTCCTAGATGTTGGCATGCTCTCTGGAGAGACTTTTCAACTGGGAAAGTGTGTGTGTACAAGGTGTGTGTGTGTCATAGCATTAACAGTTAAATAAGCCCAGAGGTCCAGATGGCCGTCATCATTTTTCTGCACACACAAAGGCTCTGGATGATTCACAAAGGATACTACTCTGTCCTTCTGTGCAGTGATGGCTGTCTGTTCAGTTTTATTAGGCTGTTTACAAGGTGTCTGATGACTTGGCCCGCCTCCACAGTGTGAATGTTTTAATTCCCTCATGAATATGTAACAGCTCTGCACTGGTGACTCCCTTGCAGTCTGCAATAACATCGGTATTTTTAAACTGCCATCCTGCCAAGGTGTGTGACTGCGTGTGTGTTCAATCTGTGTGTGTGTGTGTTTGACCTGTGTGTGTGGGCATATTTCAGACCCTGCTCATCATTCTGCACCCACGAGGCAGTCACAGGAACATCTGAGAGATGAGAGGAAGACATACATTTGAAGTAGTCACGTTTCACAACAAAAACAACATCTAGACAGAGTCCTTGTCTTCGTCAGCACTGCAGAATAAAATTGCCATGTCTGGATAAGCCAAGAGGAAATATGTATGGGTGTGTGTGCGCGTGTTTGTGTGTGTCTCAGTGTTTTGGATAAACATGCTGGAAAATGACTTCCCTTCCTTGGCCCTGCCCTGTTTTCAAATGGTAGAGGGCTGTTTAAAGACAGCAATATCTCTTTCACTGAGCCAAGGTCAACACAAACACACACACCCACACACACAGGTTTCCACTGCACACACCAAGGATAGGATGTTGCCACCGTAAAACCCATAGTAAACACCAGTGTATCAGCTGGTGTGTGTCTGTGCGTGTGTGTGTCTGTGTGTGTGTGTCAATGACCCACTGTCTGTCTGTTAGAGATGGCAGGGGGTGCCAACCCGCAGGAGGGAAACTGGGTTGAGCCATGTCAGGCCAAACACACATACACATTCCTTAGTTTGCATGGCTCAGAAGTGGACAAATACACATCCCCCCCTCATACACAGTACCATGTGTTTATTTACCGACCTTTGGTAGGTAAATAAACAAATGAAGTGTGTTACACAATAAACTATCCTTTGAAAGTGTGATCGGTCACGTTAATTGATTCAATGGCCTATTCTGTCCTTATCTTTTAAAGTAGTAGTTCCAGAGCATGACCTAGGCTGGACGATGCTATCTTTGTTGTGACCCCTGGGTTGTACAGTTAACATCATAGCAGACTAACAGTCCAGCTGATCATAGATCCAGACGATCTTCCATTAACTCTTATTTAGTCTTTTTTTTTTTGCAGACGCTCTTATCCAGGGATATGAACTCAACTAGATTTAAACATTGACAAAGGAAAGCCTTGCTGAGAAAGTAAGCTCACACACTGTGAGGAGCCAACATACTAAAAGATTCAAGATTCAAAAAGCTTTATCGTCTAATATGTTGCCATGTTCGAACATTTTCTTTTGATTGAAGGCAGAGTGTGTGTGATGTGTCAGTACCATGAGTTCTGTATATGTATTGAATTGGGATGGAAGGATTTGTTGTATAATGACTTTTTAGCCAGTGGCATTCTGAACCTTCTTCTTGATGGTAAACAGGGTGGTAACCGTGGTAACTGTAGCTCACAGCTTGGGTGGAGGGGGTGAGAGGCATCCTGGATGATGGAGTTGGATTTTCTTTCTAAACACGTTAGGGTTAGGGTTAGGTAAAACACAATTTCCATCCTATTTCGACAAACACATGACGAGTGTTTTTTGGGAAACAACACAGACACAACATCCAAGACAACTGAATGACCTTCCAGGAACAAGTTGTTATTTTCATCTGATGTTTTGAGAGTTGTCAGGTCAATAAGAAACGAAAGGAAAAAGGCTGAAATGTTCTCATCTTGATGACATCACCAGGTTGTTTTGACTAAATGAGCTCACAGCTCACATACCAGACGGTCTCTGCAATACTCCCCCACCGACACCTTCAAATGATACACACAATCACACATACACACACACACACACACACACTCCATCAACACTTCGTTGTGATAATCAGTGCATCCTGGCAACAGAGAGGCCAGTCTCAGTCAGGTCTGTCAGATGGTATCTAGCTGCCTAGCAGCCAAACACTCCTGTCTTCTCTGCCCTGCCGGGTCAACACAGTCCTCCTATTTACTGCATGATCTACCAGTCCTCACCCAAACACTCCTGTTATCTCTGCCATGCCAGGTCAACAGAGTACTCCTTTAAACTGCATACTCCAACAGTCGTCACTCAAACACTTATGTTATCTCAGCCATCAAGACCTCAAGACCACCCCAAATGGAAGTCGACTCGAATCTAACTGAGATATTGGAAAACATTTTCTGGAAATAGTGGTAAAGAAGTTGATCCCTAATGGCTCATTAACTATCTCCGGTCAGCATCACAGTATCCAGATTCTAGGGTCAATTTAACCTCTGATTCAGAGACCTTCAGACATTCACATAGGCCTACTGTACATATAACCCTGTCAACATCTGTAACTTAAGGTCCACGTGTGCAATTCCCTTGACCATGCCAGGAATTTAAGCATGAGGTAATGTTTAGGTTCCTTTTTTGGGGGGTTTGTTTGCCACTTTCAATGTGTGTGCAAATGTCTACGAGTCTGTGTGTGTGTCTGTCTGTCAATACGTCCGCGCTTGATTGTGTGTGTTTGTGTGAGTAGAGATATTTGACTTTGTAATTCCCCATGGGGATGTGAGAGAGGGACCCCATATAGGACATGGGAGAAAGCTTTGTGTGTATGTCTGTCTATGTATATGTGTGTGTGTGCGTATGTGTATGTGCAAGGAGGAATGTGTGATATCACAGAGATATGTGACACCCCTGGCTTCCTTGACTTGGCTGCCTGTAATTTCCTGATCTACCCTGAAGGCAATACTCTCCACTGACACACAGTACAATAGGTGATAAGATCATAACGTATATGTCAAAACTCTCCGGTCCGACTAAAGCTTGCCGTTCCTGGGGTGTAATGGGTAACTTTTGAGTAAACAAACCGTTTGATTCCTGGCAAGAGAATGTGGTTTGATAGAGAATAATGTGTGTGGACTGAAATCTACTGGTGTGTGGAGGTGATAAGAGGCTATAAACAGTTGTGTTACTGCAACACGGATACAGGCAGGGAGGGGCAGGACTCTGGCTGTGCTCTCTCCTGTGGGCTCTCTCAACAGGACTCAGCCGCTCCAACTGTGTGTGTGTCCGTGTCGGCCTTAATGTCAGTGGCGGTGATGTGTGTGTTTGTGCGTGTTGGTGGCTATGGCGAGTGTGTGTCGTTTTCGGTGCCGTTGGTATCGATGGTGCGCGGCCAACAGTGTTGGTATCGGTGGTGATGGTGCGTGTGTGTCGGTGTCGGTGTCGTTCGTGGTGGCGTGTGTGTGTGTTGGTGTTTATGTTTGAGGTGTGTATGTCTTCGGTGGTGTTGGTGGCAGTGGTGTGTATGTGAGGCATTTCAAGCAGCCGGAAGAGAACCTTCTTGGAACATTGGAACAGTCTTGCTCAGTCTCCAGGAAGAGTATCAAGATTATATCAGCTCTCAGACACAATGTGTATACTGGCACAAAAACACACCAAATCTTCTTGTTTTTAAATCCCAGTACGAAATGAATCAACATCAAAAGGCACCAACAATGTACACGGCAAGCAATTGATAAATGACATATTTAAAGACCATACATACCTCTAACAACATGCTACACAGCCTAAGGGAATCTATGTATGGCCCATGTTTGATACTGCCACGTCACAGCCAGACTACTGTGTCTGTTCATGATACATAAACACACATAACACAGTTTCCTTTCTCCTCCCAGAGCCAGGGCAGATCTAAAGCAGGGAGGCCCCGTCATCCCCCTCCCAGCTGGGATAACTTCAGCTCCTCCAGGCAGGTCCCTCAGCTCTACATTTTCACTCCAACACTGGAGAAAGCAGACAAAGGCACATTGTGCCCAGGGGTCTGTGTGGTCGTCTGCTCTTCTCTGGGGCCTGCATGGTGACGGCGTCTGGCTGTAGGTCCTGACTTTAGGGCCTAGTTGTAAGACCTGGCTTTTGGGCCTGGATAGCCTGAGCTTTAGGGCCTAGCAGTAGGGCCTGGCTGTAGGGCCAGTGTGTATGTATGTGTGTGTTTAGATATGTCGGGTATAGCTTGTAGTCCCTAGCACCGGAGTCCTGTTCTCTTTAGCGTGACTCCACCATGAGTGATGTCTTGGAGCTACTCCAAGCAGAGCATTGCGTGGCAACAGCTGATTTACATACACACCTGGAGGCCCCATTCTCTCACATCTCACCCACAATACTCCCTCCAACCCTGGTCTCTGTTTGTTTTCTCTCTCTCTCTCTATTGGTCGTTCTCTCTCTTTATTTTCTGCAAGACTGGTAGTCTTGTCTTTGTCCTGGGTCATTTTCCAGTTGAGGGCCACTTCTCAGAAGGCGGATAAGAACATAGAAGAGAGTCATTCCTAGAAAACTAATGGACTTCTGTGAATTTGGGAATTTATTCAAACTTCAAAACCATCAGTTGCAGCAACCCCTTGCTTATCGGAAGGAACATACATTTAAACAAACTTAAATGGGACTTCTGCAAATACACACATACCTTGCTATAGAGACAGTGACATCATTCCATTTTACGAACCATAATCGAGCACTATGTTGTGAGGAATGGTCCAGTTTCTATTTGTTTTTACCCCCCCCCCCCCCACACACACACACACACCACCTTTATGATTCCATTCAAACGAGTGCTAGTCCCAGGAAGATGAAATCATGTCTTGTACATCTTGCAAATTGTTACAAGCATTTCCAGGTACTAGGATCAAATTATTGCAGGTGAAGATAAGGTTGCGTAAAAACAATTTGACAATCTATCTTACTCGAATTTTTTCTGTCATACACACAGACACTACACACACACACGCGCTCACACACCCAGCCACACACTCTCACGAACACTCCCTCCCGTTTCAGTCACTAAACACACCCGATATGCATGACTCACAATTTCCGAGGAATTCCCTTCTCATTAAGATGCTGTCGCATGGAAGGCTTGTAATTCACATGGTTCATGTGAATCGAATTCATGGGCTCATTAGGTTAATTAGGCCGGCATTCCCTCCAATTGTCGACTGCAACGCCGCTCATCATCTTCGTATCGTACATTGCATAAGCACACAGGCTGGGAAAAGACACATAACTTTGTAGCCCATTATGGAGAATGGGCGCTACACCGTGTTTGTTGTGCAGGCATTGAGGAGTCTATGAGAGAGCATCCATCACTTAGACAGATCCCACAGAGCACAGAGCCAAGCCAAACAGTCCTGGTCAACATGCACGCACGCACGCACACACACACGCACCCACACACATACACGCACAAACAAGCCCAACTTGTGTTTACATTCCTGGTGACCACCTCCAAACCCATTCACAGATTCTTCCAGACCATATAGTGAATTAACACAATTTTCCGATACTTTGAACATATGAAGAGTAGAGCACATGTGCACAGAGACCCATCGTGTATTTGAGACTAACGAGAGGAGAGCAAGAAAAACTGAGGGGTTTAGACCAATAGAAAATGGACTCCAATACAGTGTTACAATGTTGTATTAAAAACAACCAGTTGAGTTCTATTTTCAACACAGAGCCATTTGAGCATTGTATATGAGATGTAGTGTCAACGAAACAAACAGTTCTCTAAATACTGTGTTTTTTGATGTTTCCCTTCCCTTCTCTGTCCTGTCCTGTCCTGTCTTTTCATTTATTAAAACTGTGAAGATATTAAAGGAGCAGCACTGTGACCTGGCAGAGAAGGACACATCCAAGGACACACCCAAGCAGGGAAAAAAGTTGAACTATGCTAGCCTGTGCCAAGTGAGCCGTGCTAGCATGGGTCTGGCCAGGTCAACTCTGCCCAGACAAACTCCCAGAATTTTTTTTGAAGAAACCTTGGGAGGAGCAATTCGGTGACATCCCCTCCTCCAAAGACGGTCGAGGCAGAGAGGTGCAGAACATAGGCTTTAACAATGCCCTGGAGTGTGTTTACTCTAAACACAGAGTGAGTGTGTTGCTTAAGTCTGACCAGACATTACTTCCATCTCCTTTTCTCTTCCCTATCACAACCAAACCCAGGAACCTTTCCCTCCCTCCCCGTCGCCTCCCCGAAGAGTCCACATGTGGTGCTTGTGCAGACAGTGTTGAGTTAATAGCTTTGTGCAGAGCCAGCAGTGTCCTAATACAACCATTAAAGTAATTACATCTCTGTAGAGAACCAGGCATGGTGTCAGAGGACAAAATCTCTTCAATTCAGACACAATCCCATTAAGGCTATCACCATATTTACGAGGGTTATAAAGTTAGTAAAGTGTGCTGCTCATAAGGAACAGGGCATGTTGAGTCAAAGTAACTAAACTGTCTTTCCTACTCTAATCCTCTCTCTCTCTCGCTCTCTCTCTCGCTCTCGCTCTCGCTCTCTCTCTCTCTCTCTCTCTCTCTCTCTCTCTCTCTCTCTCTCTCTCTCTCTCTCTCTCTCTCTCTCTCTCTCTCTCTCTCTCTCTCTCATTCACACACACACACACACACACACACACACACACACACACACACACACACACACACACACATACACACACACACACACGCACTCATGCATAAACACAGGGGCTTTGACAGTAGTCAGAGTCTCTCTTTCTGGCTCTGAGAGTCATAGAGAAAGAATTTCAGGATCGAATCCTTCAAGCACGCGTGTGTGCGTCCACATCGTGTGAGATAAAGAAAGGATTCTTCTTCTTCAAAAGTGTCTGCATGAGTGGTGTGCATGTGTGTGCGTCTGAAGGAGGGTGCCAAGTTGAACCCACTGACCCGTACCCTCCTTCATCCTCCTGTTCTCCCCTCTTCTCTTCCTCCCTCCCTCCCCCTCTCGCCAAGACAAGGTGGGCCGTCAGCAGTCTCTATGGGAGCAGAGCCAAGAACACACAGCTTATTCCATCCTCAGAGCAGCAACAGAATGCAGGAGGAGACACGGGGAGACAGGAGGAGACAGAAGGAGACTGGGGTGTAAGGAGACTGGGGTAAAAGGAGGAGACAGGGGGAGACAGGAGGAGACTGGGGCGTAAGGAGACTGGGGTAAAAGGAGGAGACAGGGGGAGACAGGAGGAGACTGGGGCGTAAGGAGACTGGGGTAAAAGGAGGAGACAGAGAGAGACAGGAGGAGACTGGGGCGTAAGGAGACAGGGGTGAGAGGAGGAGGCAGGGGAAGACCGGAAGAGACAGGGGGAGACAGGGGTGTAAGGAGGAGACAATGGGAGGCAGGGGAGACAAGGGGAGACAGAAAGAGACAGGAGGAGACATGAGAGCTGGGGGGGATACCAAAAGGGAGCAGAGGGAGTCAGGGTTGGGCTTGGCTTCAGAGTCATTGATTCAGCTGTGTCTCACATGGAGCGAGAGGCTTATTTGACCCAGTAAGATGAAAGCTGCAGGAACTTCCTGTACACTAGTGGGATTGTCTTCCCTAGATGCTGTATGCTGTGTGTGTGTGTGTGTGTCTATGTATATACTGTATGTATGTATGTACAGTACATAGTATTTGTGTTTATGTGTATGAGTCATCAAAGTGCAGTTCTGTCTCGGCTGCCATGCTGCAGGTGTTGGGTAGAGCTACAAGCTGCTGCCTCAGCACAATCCCCAGTGGAAAGATCCACACTGCAGCCACGGCCAAGACCCATACCCTACCAAGATCTATACACAAACACACACACGCACGCACTCCACCTCTTTCTACCCCAAGGTAAGATCCACATTGGGGGAACCCAGCATGTTCTGCTATGTCCGGAGTGTTTGTTTGGGCCTGTTTCCCTCTCTCTGCTCTATACAGCCTCAGCAAGCTGACAAGTCTGATGATTAGACAGCGAGTCTGGGATGCTGGGACAGGGCCAGTTTTGGTAGCACACATTCCTACCCTAATACCCTATTTTTTATTTCATTTTTTACTGTTGCTTGCTTTTCTACAGGTACACTTGCACTAGCGATTCATGTTGTTTAATTGTAACTTGTTTAACTAAATGCTCTTATGGTTCTTCCCTTTGGCACTTATTTTGGTTGTTCACAATATGTGCTTCATGTTTTGGCTACTCGCAATGTTTTTGGGGCTGTCTTGTTGTTATTATCAGTGACCAATGCACTTTGTAAAGCTCTCTCTTGGAAGTCGCTTTGGATAAAAGCGTCCGCTAAATGAATACATGTAAATGTAATACTGTCCTTCTGGATGAGAAGTGAGTCATTATCTTGACAAGAGTCAAAACAAAAACACTCCAACTTGTCCTCAGACAGACACAAGAGCAGGGATTGAGGAGCCTTTCAACCTGCGTGAGAGGCTTTTCCTGTGTCTGGCCCTCTGATCTGACCCATGCTCATCTAAGTCAGCAGAGATGCATTGTGTTCTCTTGAGTAGTCGCAGACAGAAGGGGAACTTTGTGGTCCAGAACAACACATCCGACAAAATCTTAACGGCCGTTAACTCGGCTGATGTACTCTGTTTCCTGACTACGTGAATGTTGTGCATGTTTGTGCTCTATTGTGTATATCTGTTCTACCACGAGAGGCATGCCGTGAGAATGTTGAAAATGTGGTTGTGTTGAGTGTATGGATGTGTGTATGGTATGTGTACGTGTACTTGATGTGTGTGTGACAAATACTTTCACTTCTCTAGTTGATGCTGTATTGACAAGATGTGCCTGTCAAACTAGATTTCTAGAAGACTTCAGAAAAAAGAAAAAAAAAAGAGTTTCTTGCATTAAAGTACTTTGTCCTGTGAGTCTGTCTGGTGTGTGTTTACCTGGGGTTGAAATCGAGTTATTTAGGGGATGTGTGCAATGTGTACAGTGCAAAACGTAAACTGAGAGGCAAAAGCAGATGTGGCTGTGTTTCTATTGCTGTGTTGGAGAGTGTATTTTATGTACCTGATCTCTGTCACGCATATGAAAGCCTCAAAGAGAGCCTGCAATCTCTTGCAAAATCTCTTGTTTTAACATCTCTCTTTCCATCTTTCTTCTCTGTCCAAGTTGAGTTCAACAAAAACGCGACGGAGGCGTGAAAAGTAATGGACAATGGAAACGGGTGAAACAGGTGTAGAATTTGTCAAAAGGTACATTTTTGTACAGGAATCGTAGATCATCATCACAATCTGGGTCATGACATGAGGACAGAGGACAGTGAGTCTTTGTGAAGAGACGTCAAAGCTTATGTTTTCCAAATCACCCAGACAACCTTATCTCTTCAACGTTGACCTTTGTACTTGGGCCTCCTCCGGTCTGTTTACAATAAAGCAGTGCACACATGTGCACTCTGCTTCGTGACTGCGTGTGTGCGCTCTGTATGTGTTGCGTGCCAAAAGACCATGGGGAAATATGCTGGCAGTCTGGAGCTGCCATTCCAATCACATCCAATCCATTCTTTCCACAACGATAGCAATCCGTTTAGTATTTTGGAAACAGTTAGAGGTTCATCCGCCCGCACGCCACGTCACGCCATCCTGCCCTCGGTAAGAGGGCTTGACTGGAAGCGCAGAAATGAGGAAGATGGGAGAGTTTACGATGAGGTCGAAGTTCTCCAACAACAGACTCTGACGGTCGGACTTGCACACTCAACAGAAATGACCTGTGCGACCTCCTTGCTCTACTGAGCCAGACGAATCAATAGAGAGAGAGAGAGAGAGAGAGAGAGAGAGAGAGAGAGAGAGAGAGAGAGAGAGAGAGAGAGAGAGAGAGAGAGAGAAAAAGGGAGGACGATGAAGAGAGGGATAAAAAAAAACGTTTTCAACTTTTTGGGAAGTCGTTGCTGTGATGCTGGGTCTCGATGGAAACGGGATCATGTCATATCGATCCATCTATAGGGAGTTAGGTGGCTGAGTGTTGAGGGAATCGGGCTAGTAATCCGAAGGTTGCCAGTTCGATTCCCGGTCATGCCAACTGATGTTGTGTCCTTGGGCAAGGTACTTCACCCTACTTGCCTCGGGGGAATGTCCCTGTACTTACTGTAAGTCGCTCTGGATAAGAGCGTCTGCTAAATGACTAAATGTAAATCTAGAACCCTGTTGTTCACAGGCATCAGTGTTATGCGTACGGTTCTGTCATGTTTTCGTGCACTCTTCACGCCTTTTCTTCTTCTTCAGACTCCACTCCTCTCTCTATGTTTCCGTCTGGTCTCCTGTTCACGTGGGTGTGTCTGCATATGACAGCCAAGCCCTCGGTCTTGTGATGGTCTGCACACGGAGAGGAACATTTGCTGGCAGAGAAAGGCTGAGGTGTCTGTCTGTGTGCGCGCATGTGACATGTGTGTGTGTGTCTGTGTCTGGTGAGGAGTTTTTTCCAGAGATCCTGGGCCTTTTAGCCACACAATATTAAAGCTATGACAGGCCAAATTCAATTAGTTGAGTTACGTCAGTTGAGTTTACTGTTAACGCTGGACACGCATTGTGGTCGTAGTGGGGTTGTATGCCATCTGTCAGACATCACATACACATCAACAACACAAACGAAGTTTCCAAGTAAGATCTTATCAGTTGTTTCCAAACTGTGCTTAAATTTGTAGGTCAGTGCTATTGGCAGTGCTGTTAGTTCTTGACTTTGATTGCTGGAATTTGATTAAATAAAGAACATTGAAGACACAAGGATAGGGAATCCTCCCTCCTCTTTCCGCTTTCATCCATCCTCTCTCTGTAGCTCACCCCCTTCTCTCACACACACACACACACACACACACACACACACACACACACACACACACACACACACACACACACACACACACATCACCATTACAGTGAAGCTGGGTGAAAACTAGACCTTTTTAAAACCTTTTCGAAACTTTCCCAGGGCTCCTGACACAGCAAATTTCAGTAAGTGTCCCCTCCACTGAACAGTGTTCAGGAATGACAGGATGTGGTGTTTAGGCTGCAACCATTAAAAATTCAACATCCTTACCTTGATGAATAATACAGTATTCAGAACAGTTGCATGTTCTGCTCTCCTTTATACAGACATGTGTTCCCAGAGGCATTATTTCCCATGCCAATGTATGGGCAATCCAGAGTGTATTATAGCCTGTCCCTCAGGCAAAGGGCTGCCATGAACTCAGTAATTACAGTAGAACAGATGAATAATGAAAGACTGCTCTGCTCCTGTTACACCACAGGTGCTGAACCTGGGCTATGGAGACACACACAAACACCTACATGCACACACCTGACCTCAAGTTGAAGCACACAGACAAATATATCAAACTCACGTGCACACACACACACACAGATACAGAATAAACTCCCGTCCAAGGATTGCGCTCTTCCAGGAAAAGGTCGGGCAAGCGTAATGAAACAAGGTAATACACCTGGGTTTCATTATTAAAGGAACACCTTTTCCCGGAACCGTAAATTCTCAGAACTGTCTTGTCTCTGAGCCTTTTAAACCATCAGTTGGCATTTGCAGACAAATATGTCTGTCAAAAACAAGCCTGTTCTATCACTTCTCTTGAGGGATAAAGTTACTGTATAACAAAAAACTGACATCATTCTGGCCTTTTGTGACCAACAATACATAAATAGCCTCCTTAAGTGTTGAAAATTCTTGACATATCAAGAACATCCCAAAGTGTCTCATTCAAAAGCAAAACAGCCCCTCCTGACTCAATACACAGCTAACACTGCCACATGGTGGCCCTTATTGCTATTGCACAACCCACAGTATCAATACTGTTATCTATACCACCCCAGCTCCCTTTAGTCCCCTGCCTGTGTGCAAGGTTATTAAACACACATTAAGAACAGCTGTTGGTCTTAATTGATCCCATTAAATAAAATGTGTTCAGCTGGAACTTACACAATGCAGTTAAGTCTTGTTAAGCACATGGTTTAATGGAGCATTGTTGTAGAACAGGAGAATTGTATAAAGAAAGAAAGATATAAACTACAGTTACAAAGGATTTCACATGTATCATTTCAACAATTCCGAGTTTCATTTTCACTGCTCAATAATATACAAAAGTTATGGTCAACAATAAGATCTTCTAGATAAAGAGTACAGATACGATCTGAGAAGCCGTTGGGTTCATTCACAGCCCTTGTTTTGAAATGACTTCACAGCGGACGTGGCACAGTTAGTCCCTGTGTCTGTCTGGTTTCCTGCATGTCCACCTGTCTGTCAGTCAGTCTTTGTCTGTCACGCTGTCTGTCTACCCATCGTCCCATCAATAATGTAGGAATTTGAGCAGATGTCTGTTAGTCCCTGTCTCTCCCAGTCCTTTCTGTCTCCTTGATCCACAGGAAACCGATCTGGGTGCCAAAGTTGAGCCCGTCTCTCACGTGGGAGAAGAAGGACTCAGGGTGGCATGCGGTGCAGAGCGTCACACTTGGCCTGTCCGTCACTGTGTTGTCATGGATATGCTCCGGGAGAACTCCGCCTTTCTGGAGGAGTAATCTGGGATGGAGGACAGCAAGTGTTAGAGAACATTTGGTTCGGGTTAGTTTGCAGTTCAACATATTATATTGTATGCAGTTTAACATATTATACTTAAAGGGTAACTTGGTATGACCCATATCAAGTATGTACTGTAAGTTTATTGTGAAGGTTTTGGTGAATTGGTCATCTCAGCTTTTTTGCACCAGAGGTCAACATGCCCCTAGGGGGTAATATATGCCCTTACTCAGAGGAGGTGATATATGCAATCACCCTGAGGGGTAATACATGACATCACACAATGAAATCCTACATGTCATTGATCATTCAGCTAGAGAGTGAGGAGGTAATCCATGGAATGGTTGGATAACTGACCATAGAGCTCTGGCAATCTCTGAGATTGCCCTAGGTTCATGACCTCCATGTATCCAATCAAACTGCAGGGACTATAGTGGGGCTATGGTGATCAATCAGTGAAATACTGACCTGGCCAGACCTTATTGGAAATCAATCAACCAACTCTTAATCTAAGAGCTGGTCATGAAGACCTATTCATAGATTCCCACCAAAGCTGCATTGCTTGGTTGACCTTACTGGCCCTTGTATGAGAGTGTAGAACACACTTTGTCAGTGGGACCAAAGGAACAGGGAAATCCCAACATCCATGTGCGTGTAGCTGTTTACCTGGTAGCCAATTGGATGTTGATATGAGGTTTGTCGGCGTCCGGGTTGAGGACACAGGAGGGATGGATGTCTAGGAACTCCAGGGCCTCCTCCTTCTTCCAGCTAAAACAACACAGCCCCACCGACGGTCCAATCACCGCACGGACGTCACGCACATTACTGCCAAACCCCTCCACCATGGCATTTACTGTTGCCATGGCAACTCCCATCAGGGTACCCTTCCAGCCTAAGCCAATCAGAAACGGTGAGGTTTTTAAGCATGGTTGACTGATTCCATAATCGTTTCACCTTTAGATATGAGATACGTTTTCAGATTACAGTTCCTACAGCACCCCACACGGTTCAATGTTGTTAAGTTGCCATACACACCTGCATGAGCTGCCCCGATCACCTTTAATACTGGGTCAACGAAGAGGAGGGGCATGCAGTCCGCCCCTGGAGCTGCTATGACAACGCCCCTCTGATTGGTCACAATCCCGTCATAGCTCTCGGGCTCATTCTTGCCCATCACCCACACATCATTGCCGTGGTTCACCTACCAGGAACATTGAAATCAACACAGTGCTTTTTTTCATCATAACTCAAAGAGTGCAAAAACTAAATAAAAACTGATAAAAGAGACAAAAAAGGATATATGATAATAAATAAGTGTTTATGTTCATGTAAATGTATGAAGTACTGTAAAAAAAAATCTAATATTATTTGAATGAAACTGGCATCCCCTTGATGTCCTAACCTAACAAACACAACAGTGTTCTTTTTATGCAAAGCTTGCTTTAATAAACTCTATAAAGGCTAAATGTTAAAACATTCAATCCCTCCCATTACTGTGAACCTCTTTGGCACTGTGCAAAACTCACAGGGTACAGCGCATACCACCAAGGCTGAGACGTTACCACAGGGGACTGGGTTTGAGTCCTGCCCGTGACATACCTTCCCCTCTCTCTTTCCCTGTTTCCTGTCTATCTGTATTTGTCACTATCAATAATAAAATGTTCTTTGCACAATTGTTCATGCACCAAAAAGTCCTTATTCACCATGTAAGAACCTTTCCTTACTGTTTGGCAAGGAAAAACATAGTAGTTGGCAGTACTTACAAATGGCACAGACATACAGTATAAAACAGGGTGAACTGTGTTGGGGTATAGTTGATTGTAGTTTGTATTTATTGGGCTATTGTGTAATCATTTATTGGAAAATGTGGTGATTACATGTTAAGTTGTATGTAGCTGAAGGTTGATTTTTGTGTCATATATTTTCAGTTTTGAAGGGTCTGTGATCCAGTTTGGGGTTGCGTGTTCAAAAAGTAATTCCGGTGCTAATTGAGCAATGCGCTCAATCTACCGTGATCTATTCTTCTTTTAACAGAATATTGTAGTTACATACCTTGACCATGTGGAGACGCCGTGGGTAAAACCCAGCAGTGACCGCCAGTCTGCGGACATTCTCGGACACGACTCCTTGGGGGTCGCGTCTCCTGGAGCTACTGAACAGGTTCAAAGAAGACAGGGTGTCGATGGTGGAGATGCCACCTTGACGAGTGCTGAACCCATGGGAGAAACAGTCTGAGTGAAAACAGAATGTGAAAAGAATGTGAGAGACAATCCGAATGTTTCACCTGAGTATCAAACGTGAATTAATTAACACTAAGACATGTATAAAGTATTAAGTGTTACGTTAACGCTCCCCTCAGTCACTTTATTGCACACTGCAACAGCCCTATTGCACAATCCTATTGTATATTTTATATTGTACAGTCTTGTTTAGAATTATTCGGAATTGTTAGAATTTTGTTGTACATTTTCTACATTTCATATTTAAACTGCAGCAGCCACTTTTAAAACTCTTATAGGCCTATGTTACCTATTGTATGCACCTGCCCACCATAGCAAATTCCTTGTTTGTGCACTTACTTGGCAAATAAACCTGATTCTGATTAAATCCGTCATCTAAAATACATAAATCATGCATAGACATAGGCCTACAGGCTACTGTGAAGCAAACCCACCTGAAATCAAAGTGGACCTCAGGATGGTAACATCTCCTTTCACTGCAGGTAGTTGCTGTAGAAAGCTCGACACCTCTTGCTTGACATCACTCAAAGGTGTCACTGTTGGCACGTCAGTGAGGTCGCCGACAGCAACATACTCGAAAGTGTATAATGCAGTGAAAAGTTGCTCCTGATATAATTGCAACAACGCTACACCAGGTTCTGATGTGATTACCTTAATCGACTTGAATTCCAACTCGTCCACGGCAAGTTTGAAACGGTAGAGGCATTCAGCAACGGTACTAAAGTTCAAGACTTCAACATTTCTGTTTCCGTAGGACACTGTATCCAGCAGTGTTGCATGTTTGGTGCCATTTGGACTGTTGACTCGCTCATAGTGTGGTCCCGTCAAAATGTAGATTGTACCGTCTGTTTCTTCAGCTAAAGCGGTCCGAACGCCATCTATCTGTTTTTCAAGGCTGTCAGTGTAGTTCGAACATGGAAATGAAATAAGGTCTACTACAAATATTGTAGACATTGTGAATAAACAGTCCGAATCACCTTTGCTTGGGTATTCGAATGGTGTATTAAAGCCATAACGTAGCAACAAGGCACTTTTATAGCAGGGAGGAACATATTTTCTATTCACAATGTGGCTCAGAAACTTCCTGCATTAACGCTAAAGGGGAAGAAGGAATGTACAAACGGCTGACTCCACCCATCTAGGGAAATCCAAGGGACCCATGCGCGCCAGTTGAATTATAAACTATAAAAAATGTGTTCTCAATTTCCCCTCCATTTAATCGATCATCTAGAGAATCTGAATCAGACTTGGTTTTATTCGCCATGTAAGTTTACACAAACACGGGATTTGTGGCAGGAAGGTGCAAACGATAAACATATACGGATCTTAAATCAAAGGTTAAAAAGTACTGTAGTCTAACTACTCCTAAAAACTAAACAATCTAAAAAATAATACAATTTTAAATGTAAAATATAAATGTATATATGAATATACTATGTCATGCACATGAGGTGGGCTATGAGGTGGTCAGGTGTCATGATCCTGTGAGTGACTCACCTGCAGACTGAACCAACCTGCGTCAAACAGGTTCCTCATTCCTGTACATTGACACAGTAATAACCTTGGGATATTCCCTGGCTTGTTTGCTGTCAGTGACACCAACAACCCGGTGTTTAAACCCTTTTAGTTAGGGACCATGCAAAAGATTATGGGTGTTACCCTGGGGTTTTACTCAGCAATAAACTGTTTCAATATTATTTATGTGACATTGTAAGTTTTTGAGCTGACAATAAAGTAATCTATTAAACATGTGATTTTACATCAGTAAGTATTTTACAAAAAATACTTACTGAATATCATGGAAGTTTACCAAATGTATCCAGCCCGAGATCTGCGGTTTTCCATACGTAATTAAATTTTCAGGTGAGCAGCAGGGGTTGTGTTAAAAGCTGTTTTCCACTTCTGTGTCTAATGCCATGTATCTTATGAGCTGTTGTATAGGTAGATGGATGACGGCCTGCTAGTTATTACCAAGGTCTAAGGTGAGGTGTGTTAATTAATGTGTGTGCTGGAGAGAGAGAGAGAGAGAGAGAGAGAGAGAGAGAGAGAGAGAGAGAGAGAAGGAAAAGTGGTGAGAAATGGATGAAGAAAGCTAACAGCATAATTTCCTTGATAGCATTCATCTTGAGTGGCTAGGTGTCTTGTATGGCCAGGCTAAGGCTTTTCATTTCATTACTTTTCATCCGTGTATGTCTGTCTTCAGTGTCTCTCCCCCACAAGTTCCCTCAGTTCACAAGATTACCAGTAGAGGGGGCAAAGTGACCACATTATTTTATACGTTTACTCGGGGGCAGTAATTGATTCAGTTGCATGAATTACATCCTGTCTGTGATTATAATATACATATTCCATATCTCAGTAAATAGTTTTCTTGCACTTCCCGAAAGTGTGGAAGAATCTAGTAGGCTTGATATCTTGCCCATACTAGCCAATTGGCAACTCAACACAGATTTGTAAATGAACTATTACACAACGTGTGTAATGTTTAGCCTTCTATAAATCTGAGTATGCAAATATACTGCCATTATTTGAGGCTGACAAACCAAGAGGACAACAATAAGCTGTAAATAAACGCAACATGCACACTAAGAGTTCAATAATGTAAGACAACTTGCTGTGGAACTCAACCTACAGTAGGCCAATATCGCTTTCATCCTCGGGTGCCAATCTCCTGAAGACAGTTTTTATAGCCACACAGTACCTTGCCTGTTCTACAAACCTGCAGGAGGTTGGTGTTTATTTCTGCCCCTGGCCTCCAGGGACCACGCCTCAGGGAAGGAAAGAGCCATCTGTATTGTCAAGGTTACCTACAGTAAGAGGGGGCTGTGGAGGAATCTCTAATGCAGCGACCGATAAACTGTTGTGTTGAATAT
Source organism: Osmerus mordax (assembly GCF_038355195.1). Classification (NCBI taxonomy): domain Eukaryota; kingdom Metazoa; phylum Chordata; class Actinopteri; order Osmeriformes; family Osmeridae; genus Osmerus; species Osmerus mordax. The sequence goes on along the minus strand of NC_090051.1, from coordinate 14,850,615 downwards.
AGATTTAGGATTTGGTTGGAACCTCAAACGCTCAACATTATTATTTAGAAAATCACACACGCTGTGACAAAATAAAAAAACAAACACATCAACATATTATTGATTTATTTCATTTGAGATATTGTTAGGTTCTTCAATATTATGACAGTTTATTTAGCTAATTTAACTGTTAATGAGGAAACAGACCGTAAATAGGGAAAAAGGTTGAGGACTATCTGACAATCGGGCCATTTGTCAGTTGGGAAAAATCGAAATTCCATGTGGAGAGATAAGCAGCGCTATTACTTAATGAGGCGAAACACACCACTGTAACGGATCAGATGTAGTCTAGTTTTGAATCAAGATCGATTGAATTATCTTCTGACATCACCAGAAACCGTTTTATTTTTTGCAGCATTAAGCAAACACATCCTCTTGGCTTGTGTGATAGCGTTTCTATCCCGCACCTGAGTCGTTCTCGTTTCAGAGACAGTCGACCCGCCTGTCGAGTCGTGCACGGCGAACCGTGGCGCGCGCTCTACATGGCCATACCGGAGGCAGGCAGAAGCAAACGGCGTCTCGCTCCTCTGATGCGCCAGAGCTTGCGGGAGGAGAGGGGAAAGCGGATAGCTGAAGTCGCTTCTCTTTAAAGGTTTACATTCAAAGGAATACTGCCGTGATTCTTCTAATCTTATTCACGGAGCATCACATTTTTTACGGTAAAAACGATTTTACCAATATATTATAATTTGTGTGAGTGGTTTTCTCAAGCTTTAGCCTATAATGTCAGCGTGATAGTGACATTGATATCGGAGGTTTTGCATTTAGTCTTTTATTGCCCAGTTCATTTAAATAGCCTACATGAACAAACACTGTCAAAAACAGCACCGACGTGGTTTGATTGCTGTTAATAATATGTTATTTATCTTGGCTTTAAACATCTCCCTTACCCGACGGCATGTCTGCATATCAGACATGTTGACTATTTGAATTCATTCTGTTATACATAGACAACTGTTATGCTGAAGTTAATGTCAGCGTTATTGCAGCTCATTGTCTTCTGGTGAAAATTTGAAATATGCTTCTATTCCAAAGAATGCCGACTGTCAATCACTGGGCTCCGCTCTAATTGTTTAACAGTTTACTATCATAACAATTTGCTATCCCAAAAACTGGTGACAGTCGGTTATTAATTTTGAATGACTATAATGCCGACTATTTGCAAATTGTAAAAGATACACGGTGTCGCTTTTCTGAAGAACTTCTGGAGTCCAAAGTCTGTGTTACCCACAAGTTAATAGCCTGTTACTGTGCACTATAGTCAGACGCGCATGATAGCGAGATTGTCTGAGTAGATACATCTGTGCTATGCGGCGAGTCAAAAGCAGAATCACAGCTCACTGGCGGATGCCCTTGATAACACGTCACCTGGGCAACCGCTTCAGCACCATGGAGAGTAGTAGAGGGGGGAAGGGGAGGGGCTAGGTCGAGTGGGGTTTGCTGTCCTCGGAATGTCATCATCCTGCAAGATTGTATTTTCCATTATTACATATCTTGCATTACGAAAATGATTTTGGAGTGGATGATATGAATTCAAGGGAAGTTCTGCTTGATCCTGCCGCAAGACAGCTTGTACTTCACAGGATAGTAGATTTATTTTCACATAGATAGGCATAGCTTATGTCTGTGTACCCCTAGCGTGGTGTTCATATTTTTGTTACTTGTGTTGTAGTTTCACACAGAACAAAGAGTAAAAAGTGCAGTAGGAGAGATTTGGACAGACAATATGACAAACAGGTTATTTATGTCATGTTGTGACAGCAGGCCCAAGAAAGAGAAAGGCAGTGAAGGCAAACAGTAAACCTTTTTGATACATTTTAACTTTTTTCACAGTTTTATTATCCCCTCCAAACACCACATACTGCATGTTACATAAATACATAGGGGAGTGTGCACGATGTGCACTTAATGTATCCTTTACATGTTGTGTTTGAAAAAAAAATGAGCCAGTCTCAGATTGGAAAACAATTAATTCTATAATTTTTTTCAAAATGGGTCTCACAGATCTGAACAACGCACAAGGGATCGTCAAAGAAAGATAAGGCAGGGAAAAGTTATGGTTCAGACTGAATGACAGGAATAGAAAGACCACCTTTTCATAAGAAACACACAACTTCACATATTTAGGGCAATCACGATTTGTTTACAGTAATTGATTGAGGTGCCTAAACAATACAACCTCTGTCATCAGTAATAGGAAGAGGGATGGAGATTCTACTACACCAACCCCGGGATACAGTCTCGATACACAAATGTGAACTGCAGCTTAACACTTTAACACCAAGATAAGAGCGTCTGCTAAAAATGACTAAATGTAAATGTAACACCAACAGACAGATTTCCCATGGGCCTCTGGGGTTGTTTTGGAAAACATGGCACTGGAGCTACAACATCAAAACAGCAGGCCACACCGTGCCCCCAGAAACAGAACAAGCTATAGAGAGCAGAAAGAGAGTGACGGAGAGGTAGAGCATGAATGGAAAGGCGTGTGTATGATTGTTGGGAAAATACTGACTAAATATACAATAGTCTCTTTATAGGTCATAGTGTGCCACATGCATCATATTAAATACCATACAGATCCCACTAGTCTCAATAATAGGATCACCCTACTCTTACTCAAATGACAAAAAAAACAACAGCCGTGCACCCAGACAGACAACAACTGGCCTCTCACAGCTCGACACAGATGGAGAGACTGGCACTAATTGCTGTGGCATTTTGGTGTTTGAAACTGAATCAAGGCATAAATAAGACCTGATTAATGTGTGAGTGTATGTTTAAACCCCAGATGTGTCAGCTATCAGTCTGGTCGGGGGAGAGTTAGATTGACTATGACCACAACTCATCTCTCTCTCCTTTGTTTCTTTCTTGTCTCTGTCTGATTTTATATTTGCACCAACACAATAATTGGGCCCTGGATCCTGACACATACCAGACTGTACACTGAGCTGCCTGTGCACATGTGTACACACTCAGCTGCATGGCTGGTGTTTGTATTTGTCTATGTGTCTATGTGTGTGTGTGTGAGAGAGAAAGAGAGCGGGACAGGAAGATTAATACAGAGTCTTTGTTTTCATTTAAAACTGTACAATGCCCTGTCAAAGACCACGTTTTTAGCTCTTTCTATTATGCTCTCTCTTCCGCCAGTGATATGACATACCATTATGGATGACGGTATTAGAGGCATGTCAGTGGCGGAGTGGCGAGTCAGAGGAGGAGATGGTAATAGTGTTAGCCATGCCGTGCCTCTCCTCTTCCCATCACTCTGTCGTCTCTCGTTAATGGATCCACAATCATTACTGTCACTGCAGATAGCAATGCTACATTACACTGATAATCAAGCTTTACAGTGATGCAGGCTTGCAGGCACACACGCACGCGCATGGATTCACAAACCAGCACACAGACACGTATGCGCAGACAGTGAGCCTTTAATCAAACGAGAACACACCCACGTACGTGACCACACATCAAAGGAAACCATCCTATCCCAGTCTGATGAAGGAAACAGCAGCACCCCGGGAGTGAGTCAGTGTGACTGAAGTGCTTTAGATCTCACGCAATGGTCCCAGTGTGTGTATGTGCACGTGTGTGTGTGTGTGTGTGTTCTGTCATCCCACTAATGGAGCCAGACCACTGGTTTAGCCTCGGCTGCAGATCAAGCAGATCTAATTTGTGCTGAAGCCCATGCAGAAGCAGTCAGGAAATGCAATTTACTGCTTCTCTGTGTGGGAGACAATGGCGACAGGCTGATAAGAGACCTGAGGGGAGACAATCTCCCTCCAGAGGTTTGACAGGCAGTGGGAGGTCATTAGGCTAGAGCTTGTCCTGTCTAAGATGTCCAGTGTAAGTCTGATCTCCCATTCTGTCAATTCCATTTTAAACTGTGTTCAACATCAGTTTTTGTACACGCATGCCTCAAAATTCCTTGCTTAAAGCTGAAATATTTTGCTGTGATAATCTTCCATTGTTCTAACCACGCCTTTTTATAATGTGTGTTTTGAGAGATAAGCTTTCTGAACAGTTACATTTTCCAGTGAGAGAAAACGTTTCTTTGGAATGAGTGGTGTAGCATTGGTAATTGGCTGTGGTCTAGTCCCCATTAAAATCCTATTTAAATCCTGTGTTCCCCAAAGATGATGTTGAATACTGTGGTGAAGTACAGCGACTGGTTCTTAAGAGGGCTAATTTTCCACATGTTCTCGTGTTTTTAGACTGCAAAGGGCTGGGCCTGGCATGGCTGAAACCTCTATAGAGCTGCCTTGAGGGCTGAGAAGGTTCTTTATGTCTGTAACTCTAATTAGGCAATTGGAGGTGTTTTTCAGATGTGTGCATGTGTGTGTGTGTGAGAGAGAGACCATACTTGTGTGCATGTGTGTGTCTGCGAATGTTTCTGTGTGTGGTTGCGATAAGGTGTAGATAACACCAGATTCTAGCTCTTTCCATTAGCGTGGCTAAAGAAGAGTGACATTGCTCACTTACCCACTCCCCTCCTCTCACACTCACTAATCTCTATTTTCCCACTCTAAGACCCCAAGGTTAAATCTTTTTAAGGCATGCCATCAAGTGTCTAAAATAAGTATCTGTCTAGGATTTCCTTTGTTTTTGTTTTTTACATTTACTCAAACTAATGTATGATCAGCTCTGGCTAAATAGTTATTCCCCACAAACAGCAAACCAAAGTTACCTATTTACAAAAGGGATTTTCAATAATAAACAATTACATCCTCCAGCCAGACCTAATAAATCAGCCAGACCCAATAAATACATTTAACTAGAAATGTATTTATGCAAACAGTTGTAAACTATTGCATACTCCGCAGTGTGTATTGTTTGTAGGCATATCTGTATTTATTAGTGAGTTTGGTAAGCTAATTTCCCCACTGAGGGCGGACAAACCTCATCTTTATATTAATTTATGTCTGCAGCCTGTGTTTTCTCCTCTTGGTACAGGCCAGCGTTAGATTGTCATAGATACTGCAGCCTTTCACTGCGTCTGAGAGTATCAGGTTACCACATGTTTCTCTCAGCCCTGGGTTAACTGCCAGGCTCACACGATGTCTCGCCCTGTAGATTAGCACTCCAGACTGATGTATATTGGTGGGAGACCCAAACACAGGTCTTATTTACATGAGGTCATGCTGAAGGCAGGAGTGGAAAGGCGGAGCTGTGGTGGGGAGGGTGGGTTTGCTTAAATTCTATGTAAACAGAACCCACGCCGCCATTGCAATATATATATCTTGTTTATTCATTTAACGTAGACTGTGTGCATGAATGCACCGTGTATTAAGTGTGTGTGTGTGACGTGTGCGCGCCTACCCTCTAAGCTAGATATAGATTCAAGTTTCTCAGGAAAGGTAAGATGCCTAAAAAACGAATACACAACATTATTGTGGATTATTGTATTCACGAATAGAATAGATTTGGAATAAAACAAAACATAAGGATATTCATGCAGGACAACCATCCCGGTATAAAAAAAAACCCTTGATAGTTCAGCAGAAAAGAACTGAGTACACAGGGAGAAGATGTCTGCCATCAGTCCCATTGATCCAGGCTCCTCGTCTATCTCTGGTGTCTAGCACCCCTCCCCCACCACCTCCTCCAGCGTGTCCTTGAGCCGTCAGGAAGCGGCGGGGAGGGAGCTAGGAGACTGTCGTGTCGAGAGGAGACCACTGGTGCAGACGTCCTGGACACTACTGATTTGTGGCATGGTGGCGCCTGGACCGTTATCAGGCAGCGTGTGTTACGTTCTATATAGTGAGAAAGCGAGGAGGTTCAACAAAAGCCTTACGGTGATTTGGATACAGAAAAGGCTAGATAATTCTGTTCAGCGTTTTTTGACTTGAGTTAGTGTCATTGTGGTTTTTTGGGGGGGAGAGAGGCATAGAGGTAGACATGAAGAGAAAGAGACAAAGAGAGAGATCGAAAGAGCTGGTGATAAGATGTAGAAAGCACCGCGGACAGGAATGCTCGCTGAGGGTGCCGGAAATTTGAAAGGCTGTCTCTTTTTGACTCGTGTGAGACTGTACAGAGTGTGGTAGGTGATTGTGTGTGTGTGACAGTAATCGTTGATGAGAGCAGAGGGGGATCTGTGCAGCTGTCTGTCTTCTGGTTGGGCAACCGCTCTGATGAATGGAGGCAGAGAGCTCCTGTCCCTCTGAGCGAACCACAATCTCACTTCAAACCGCACCTCCCATGATTTTACACCTCAAACTACATCTCCAAGAATCTCCATCGAAGTTCATATTCAGATAGAGGGAGACACAAGCAGAGAAGAAAAAGCAGGCCTTCTGCACTACCAAAGAGAACAGACTGGAGCAGAGACAGAAACAGGATATTTGGGGGTCAATCTTTTAGTGTATTGTTGACTTATTTGAGGGATGCGAATAGGGAGGGAGGTTGATACGTGTATGGGCTTCGGGTCTGACGTGTAAGGATTGGGGTATTTCTCAAAGAAGTTACTGTAGCTGAGCACCTGCGCCACCGCTGTGTTTCAATGAACCTTGCACATTGCAGGCTGTCTGATCCTCCTTCTCTCATTTTACCCCACATTACTGTGGAGGGGACTCATGACCAAGAGGCACAGACAGATAAAAGACACATGACCCGAACTGGGTGGAGAGTAAAATAGGTCATCTCCTTGTAGTCTCTCTGTGTTTCAGCCCTGGTTCCTTCTCTGGGGTATTTCGAGCTGGGATAATTGCCTGGCCTGTAGAACCAAGGTGTCTCTGTTGTATGATGCTCTGTATACACGCGCTGCATGTTCACACGCACACCAAATCTTAGTGGAGCTGATGATGACACAAGAACTACGTAAGAAGATGAACACACTCTCTCTCTCTCTTTCTCTCTCTCTCTCTCTTTATCTCTCTCTCTTTCTCTCTCTCTCTCTCTCTCTCTCTCTCTCTCTCTCTCTCTCTCTCTCTCTCTCTCTCTCTCTCTCTCTCTCTCTCTCTCTCTCTCTCTCTCTCCCTCTCACACACACATACACACACACACACAAACACACACATACACACACACCGAGAGAGCTCAGAGAGGATCAACGAGGAGGAGGAGGTGATATTACACATGTACCTGTCAGAATACAGTCACCTTTCCCAGAATCTCAGAATTAACAGGTTGCTAAGCAACAGGATAGAGGCATGCACTGTGGTGTGATGGACAGTGAGGTTTCTAATTAGGCTGATTTACCTTCACCAGCTTGACAGTTAAATAGATATTTGTACAATACCATCCTGTACTATATATGCGTGCTTATGTGGGTTGGAAATGTGTGTGTGTTTGGGTGTATTACGTGTGCCTTTTATCGAGGAATCCCAGCAAGTTGGCCGTAGATCCTTTCAGAGGAAAGAGAAGCCTGTAGAATTCAGACCTGAGGTGCTAGGAGACCTCTCATATCCCTCCTCTATCTCCAGCAATCAGGCGATTTCTTCTCTCTCCTCTCGTTATGATATCCCTGTCATCCCTTAGGCTTTAAGGAGCACGGAAAAAACATGCTGGACGAGTCTTTATTTCATAATCTCTCACGGTCTTTCTTTTTTTATGGGGAGCTGAGAGAGTGGTCCCGAATGCAGGACATGCAATACAGGACGAAGGAATCAAAACGAAGGGGTTATTGGATGAAGGATCGGGGGGTAGTGGCCAGGCAGGCAAGGTAGGAAGAATGAGTTGGACAGATAGACAGACAGGGCAGGTAGGTTGGATTTGGTAGACAGGGCAGGAGGGCAGGGCAGGGCAGGGGGAAAAGGAAACACAAGAGAAAAAACAGAGGCACCAAGACATTCTCTGTCTCTCATTCTCACCTCTGTTCCTCTTTCTCTCCTCCTCCTCCTCTCTCCTTCTGCTACACTGAAGCACAGCTCCAGGTGTCAACCTCACAAACTGGAGGATTTCTCTGACATTTAGAAGAATGACTCAGTACCAGAGCATGCGAGTATTTAAAGAGGGAGCACTTACAGGATTGGTTAGGGTAGTTTGTTCTCTAAAACAGCCTTAATGCATAAACTGGATTTTTGTTATTCAAGGCGTTCGCAATTGGCTGCCTAAACAGTTACATAATATAATTGGAATGCGATTGTTACAAATTAGAAAAACATTTGAGAGCAACAGTGATTGAGATGAAGAGTCCAGATGCCAGTGAATAACATATTATGTTAAAGATGCGAGGGATGTCTCACCCAATCTCTGTTTAAGTCAGATTCAGGGTGTGATTGGACAGCTCTGTTGTATCAGTGGATCGTTTTGATAGTGGATGTTATTTGAAGAATTGAATTGTCTCAGATGCCAAAGGCTGGTGTTAATTGACTGCAAATGTCTTCACTTTGTTTTGTTAATGCTGTGGGTGTGTAGGTGTCGGTGTAAGACACTGTGTGTGTGTGTGTGTGTGTGTGTGTGTGTGTGTGTGGAGGCTGCATCCTCCCTGTCCTGTTGATATGGTGTCTCTCCATTAATATTGCAACAGTCTCCTGAAGAGCCTGGAGTATAACGTTAACATTATCCTCTTTCCCTCCCTATCAGCATGGAAGCACTCTCCACATGTACAGTACGTGTGTGTGTGTGTGTGTGTGTGTGTGTGAAACCTTTAACCATGCCTGCAGGGCCATGGAGAGAAGCACATCTTTTCTACGTCTCTCTCCCTCGCACACAAACGCACACACTCACGCACACACACACATATATTGCAGTGAGGGTAGTTTTCCACTCAGTCTGAGGGTGCAGTATAATGCATGCAGAACAGTACAGTGATATTTAGCAGCAAAGAAGAATGCTTTAAAATTTTATGACTTATGCAGGAGGCCGTTATTTCATTGGAAGCACTTGGGTGCGCAGGGCAAAATCTATAATCCTCTTTATTGAAGGGAATCTCAATGATACTCCTATGGGAATCCTCCTTCTATAAGACCTTGTGTGGGGGGAGGATGGAGGAAGAGAAAGAATGAGAGAGCGAGAGGGAGAGAAACGAGCGGTTGTGAAATCCCTTTGTTCCCCATCTGGAGTATTTCCATTTGAGCTCAACGATAATCAAATACGACATAAAAAAGACTCTTTATGTGAGACTGGCAAGTCAAAAGTAGACTTTTGCGGATTACATGAAAATAAAAATGATTGGAACACCTTGTGCATCTCTACTGGATAAAATGTTATGCATACTGTAAATGACATGCCTGTTTTTTTTGTGGCTCCATACCCGACTGTAATGACAGACTGTGGTCTGAGAGATTATTGGTTGTGAGGTGGTGGTTTGGGGTCCTGAAGGGACTTTCTATTTTCATACACAGACAGAGAAGAGCTCTCAAATTGAATCAAGTTCTGAATTCTGATCTATAAATATTTCAAGTGCAATATGACTACGATGTCTGGCCGAATCTTTGAGAAGTCCATCCTACATACGTAATGGCAACTGGATTCTCTGCTGTATGGAATGAGATAAAAAGATTGATCGTTTGTGATTCCTCCTCTTTTCTCTCTCTCTCTCTCTCTCTCTCTCTCTCTCTCTCTCTCTCTCTCTCTCTCTCTCTCTCTCTCTCTCTCTCTCTCTCTCTCTCTCTCTCTCTCTCTCTCTCTCTCTCTCTCTCTCTCTCTCTCTCTCTCTCTCTTGCACAGACAAACATACTTACAGTATGCACACGCACGCACACACATAAACACAAAAACACACTTCTCCTATCTTCTCCTCCCCAGTCTGTTGATATGCAGTAGATATAGATCTAGCCTCCTGAAGCTGTGTTCTATAAATACTCCTGCCCGGTCCAGAGGAACAGCAATCAATACCTCCCCTGGAGTTGGTTTGAGGAAATTGAAGGCTGCTGACTGTACACATGCTCCTCAGCCACCTGCTTCTTCTCCATTGATCACACACTTAGAAAGATGAACAGTCATGGGCAATTAGTCCCTCCAGGATAGCTCAATCAGACCATGTCCATGGCTGTTCCGTTATGATCCAGTAAGCTATAGAGTAGATAATGTGTGTGTGTGTCTGGGGGGGGGGGGGGGGGGGGGGGATGTGACCGTGTCCTGTCCATTCCTGTATCATTATTTAGCTTTGTCTCCCAGCAGGGGTGGGTAGCACATCTGTTTTCGTTTTGGAGCTAATGAAGGATGGAAAGGGAGGCATGCCCGTGCTGTACGGTAAATCGGCCTCAGTTTACCTTGTGCCTGGCTGTGTGGACGGGTGTGGAAACCGTGACTAAGACTCAGCTACGTTATCCAGCCAAACAATCTGCCAGCGAACTTCCCAGCCAGCCTACCAGCTAGACATTGAGCCAGCTAACTGGGATTTTAGCCAACCAACCTGTCAGCCAGTCAACTAGCATCTCAACCAGCCAGCCAACCGGGCAGTCAACTAGCATCTCAACCAACCAGCCTGTCAGCCAGTCAACTAGCATCTCAACCAACCAGCCAGTCAAGTAGCATCTCAACCAACCAGCCAACCAGCCAGTCAATTAGCATTTCAACCAGCCCCGCAGCAAGCCAACAGTTCATCCAGATGGCCTGTCAGCCCCCCAACCAGTCAGCCAGCCCAGTCATCTCAACCCTGAGTTAGCAGAGAAATGCTGGGCCAAAGGGGTCTGTCGGCTGTGGCCAGGCTGTTGCAGTGTCTAAACTTGTACACAGCTCAGAAAAGCCTCCGCCTGGCTGTTCTTCTATTGGGGGAAAGCTTTATCCAAGCTATTTTCCGCTGGCTGTCATTAAAAGGCCCGCTCCTCTCACTGTCTTAATGGGGCTGGCAGGGAAACAGTCTAATGGTCAGACTGAGTGTTGCTCTCAAAGCTTTCAGGCCTGATCCCTTTACAAGCTGCTGCTGCGACTGCGGCTGCTGATTGGTTAACTGACAAAGACCTGTGCTATGGCACTGACACGCGGTACATATGGGTTGTGTACGTGTGCCTGTGTGTGCGCGTGGGTGTGAATGCATTTCCGCAAATACTTTATCTGAATGTATGTGTGTAGGCGTGTGTTTATGTTTCCGCATTTCTGCATATACCGAATGACTGTTTGTGTGTGTAGGTGTGTGTGTGTGATATACATAGAAAGAAGGACAGACACTCATAAACGGTTGTGAGTCTCAATAGAATGAAGTTACTTCCCCTTCAAACCTAATCCCTGGGCCATATCCAGCCATGATAACATCACTGAGAAATGATGTTCTGCTTTTGTTCATTAGGATGATGGGATCTTCACCTCAGTTCCCCTCAGAGACAGACAGGCTCAGGATCTCTCCAGTCATGTCAGACCTCGGATGGAAGCTGTTTTTCTGGACCCCATGAAGGACTGACGAAATGTGTTGATGCAGTCAATCTGTACCTGTCAATCATCACAGTGCGCCATCAAAAGTTTTCCTCATATTACTGATCAGGATATTTCATATACTTCCATGTGATTTGGACTGCTGTATGGCTTTAACCATGGGATATCCAACCCCTTATCTCACTGGGATGGCAGGATCAGGTGTTTTAGCCACCCACCCATGCAACATCGATGAACTCATACTGAGACAGTTGTTTTGGACTCAAGCTTGGTGCCACAGGGACGAAATGCGAGTCTTATGGTGCTTCTCCCTCTCCAGCCTTGCTCTCAAGGCTGTGTCATTAGTCATGATTTATAGTCGTGCCGGTTGAAACACTGATGGTGCCAATAGGTGCTACTCAGCAACACTGCCTAAACCAGCAGCCTCACCCCTCTCCTTACCCCTCTCCTCATCCCTCGCTCGGCCTCACCCCTGCCTCGGGGCCAAAAGTGATGGATAACGACATAAAGCCACGGATGTTGCTGCATTGCGCCGCGTGTACACACACACACACAAAGTAGACAAACACACACACAATTCATAATTAACAGGCCTTTGTATTAGGAGCCAGCGCAGCAACAATAGCCATTGTCTCTCCAGTGCTGGGGCCGCTCTCCGGGGCTGTGATAAATGGACAGGATTGTCTGCACAGACCCCAAGCTGCTCCCTGACTGCCTGCTTATCTGCAAACATTTCCTCAATGCCCTTCCTCTGTCACTACACACCCAGTCAGCCACCTGACTGGTCTATACTGCCCTGTCCCTGTCATTGCTCACTACGCAGGCACATACACACACGCACACAAAA
>NC_090051.1:14830973-14833473 GCF_038355195.1 Osmerus mordax | reverse complement strand
TCTCTCTCATTCGCACACACACACTCACGCACACATGCATGCCACACAGGAGCTTTGACAGAGTGGTGCCTGGACAGGCCCTGGGTCTGGAACGGTCCTCCTCCGTGAATACTTTATAGAAACAGCGCTGAAGACAAGGCCGTGTCATATTCACATGCTCGGCCATGCATACCCTGACCTGGATGCTTGTTCTCAATGTGGCAGATGTGGCCGGCTGCCAAGGACTCTTTGAATCATGCCCTTGGAAATGTGCTTCTGAGATGTTGGCGGTCACACGCTGGGTTCTTTTCACAGTTTCTTCCACTGTCCCACAGCTCACACACCAACTGGGAGCAGAGCGGTGGCTTTCCCTCAAGCTCTTTACCGTAAACAAAGAGTGCCTCGGTGAAGGAAGTGGATCTTGAAGTCCGAAGCAGCCTTTATATACTTATGTAGACTATATGCAGACGTGATCTATCGCGACTATTATGTAGACTTGACATATCTACGTTCTAAATGAACCTGATTGTTTAGTCGTTGTCCCGTCCCACCGTTTAAAGCACATATCCCAGTTTGTTATTCCGCCACATCCTCATATGAGACTGGGGTCAGTGATCAGTATTCCTGCTGCAGCGTGTGAAGCAAATCTCGGAGTCTTTGATCTGAGCCTCGGTCTGGGAGTGTGAGAACCCCCTCTCCCTCAGTAGCTGTCGATAATACCCTCCTGTGCTCTCTCCCCCCCCCCCCCCCCCCCCCAACAACAGCAGTCCTCAGTCAAGGTGTAAATAGAAGACTGCTCCCCTCCCAGCGAAGAACGAGCGGTGTACAGATGTTCGACAAACACACGGTGTGTGTGTGTGTGTGCTGGCGAGAGGCAGCGCAACAACACTTTAATTACTCCTCTCTCTCTTTCTCTTTCTATCTCTCTCTCTCTCTCTCTCCACGTTACTCTCTCACACTCTATCCCTTTCTTTCTTTTCCCCTCACATTCTCTCCATCTATCTTTCTCTCTCTCTCTCTCTCTCTCTCTCTCTCTCTCTCTCTCTCTCTCTCTCTCTCTCTCTCTCTCTCTCTCTCTCTCTCTCTCTCTCTCTCTCTCTCTCTCTCTCTCTCTCTCTCTCTCTCTCTCTCTCTGTATTTCTCTCTCCCTGGCCTGTGGGCTCTGTACTCTTTAATTGGTCTTGTATCAGATGAGGAGTTGCAGCTCTCTCTGTGAGTAAGCGTCTCCATGCAACAGTGCTCCCATTAAAATCACCATGGACCCATCTCTGCAAGCGCCTCGCGTTGAGGCGTTTGTGCGCGCGCGTGGTGGTGTGGGTACGTGCATGTATGACTTGTGTGCCTCTATACAGCTTGCGTGTCTGTATGCATGCAGTAGTGTGAATGTGTGAATGTTTTCCGGTGCGTGTCTGCGTGCGGGTGTGCGTGCATGTGCAAGCTCAAGCGATGCACCAGCGTTCAGTTGCAGTGGCGGACGCAGCCCAGAATAGATGCAGCTCTTTGCGAGGCGACGGGGCCACTTTGAATCTGAACGGAGCTGAGGTGTCTTCAGTTTTCTCCTTTCCACAGAAACCGAGCGTTCTGACGGAGAATTCATCTTTTCCTTCAGTCTCTTCACTTCACATTCACACCGCCCGGTTACATGAACTGGAGTGACGGGGGTTAGAGTCGAGTACAGTAGAGCAGAGCAAAGTGGGGGCCAGGTGGGGTTTGCAAGAGTAGGATCTGGGTACACTGGAGTGTATTTTAGTTGAGCATGGCAGAGTACAGTTGAGCAGAGCTGAAGAGAGTAACTGCTGTGTAGATGTGGAGGCAGGTTCATGGGGGCTGTTACTTAACAGCGAGAAAGAGGTCAGAGAGATTAGAGAGTGACATGGGTGCAATCAGGACGTTGGTCAGGTAAGGACATGTGGTGGCTGTGTGCACTGCATGTGCATGCGTTTGTGTGTGTGTGAGAGATAGAGGTATAGATAGAGGGGACGAGAAGATGTATTTTCGGAGGGATTTTGTGAGTTCATGAGTGTTTGTGTTTCATATGTCGTTTTCATTCGAGGGCCTTGTCTCTGAATGCTTTTATGAGTTTTGGAGGAGGGGCACTGGATCTGGGAGAAATCTGGAACGCTGTATGTCCCTTGCCTTGTACAGAGGAGTGCCTGGAGTCCTCAGGCTTTGTGAAAAATAATTGGGGTTAACACAGATTTAATTTAGGTCTTGTCCTGTTGTCCTCCTCCCTCTCTCGTCGTCTTTTCTCTAGCACTATCTCTTTCTTTTCCCTCTTCTCTCTCCTTCCCTCTCCCTCTCCCTCTCCCTCTCCCTATCTCTCCCTATCTCTCCCTATCTCTCTCTCTCTCTCTCCCTCCCTCTCCCTTTCCTTTTCACTCTCCCCCTCCCTCTCCTCAGGGTCTGTATATATAGATGTATATGGTATATGGCCAAAACATCTGAGTCCCTAATCGAGTTCTGGAACCAAACCAGTCCATCTGTCCAGAAGCAGAGGGCTATGTGAGCTTAGAAGTGAGTG